>NW_006441061.1:3900702-3923096 GCF_000325575.1 Pteropus alecto | reverse complement strand
ATGTCCCTGCTCACACAAGGAGCAGCGGCTCGACCATGTCTTGGCAGGGCTTTATTCTATTGCCCCCTTGCCTTTGGGAGGCCAGTTCACCCCCAGAATCCTGCCACCGTGGCCCTCTGACTGCTTAGTGCTTCAGCTGTCCCTTCCCTGTGCCCTGGAGGACCCGCTGGCGGCCTCCTCCAGGGAGCTAAGACCTCAGACCCCACCCACACTCCAGATTGAGACCCCCTCGCCCAACGAATGTTCTCCTGCTGCCCTGGCAGCCTGCACTTTGCACATGCTTGTCTCCAGCACAGCCCCACTGGCCCGCGCCCGCCCTTCCTCAGATCCCTTCCCAAGAATTTCTGGGCGCTGCCTGCAGTGCAGTCAGCGGCCCAGCTCTAGCAGCCCGGCTGGAACGTGGCACTGCCTCTCCTCCCTCCAGTTAGCTCCAGCTCAGGCCTGAGACCCACGCTGAGAAAGGTCTGAGCTTCCGTGCTGGTTCCCCTCTGCCCAGGGCTGGGTCCTGAGCAGCTGGTTTCCTGTAGGAAGCCTAGAAGGTGCCTCCCAAGCCCATGGAGGTCAGGGACCTGGCTGAGCTGGGCAAGCACTGCCCGCTTTCTCTCCCGTCAGGGTCAGCTGGTCCAGGCTGGGGCCAAAGCTGGAGGGGCAGGTGGGCTGTGACTGGACTGGCCGGAGCTGGCTTCCCGGCCGGAAGAGCCTCAGCCCTCCTCTGCAAGCGTCCCCCTCTCTGGGCAAGGGAGAGGTGGGGCCCTTTAAGGGAGGTTTTCCAGCAGGGAGCAGTCTGGCCCTGCCCCTGCCCCTTGCTCTGAGCACTTTCCTCCCCATGCTCATTACTTGCTTGAAGGTGGGTTCTGGCTGCCAGCCAGTCCCTGGACAGACTCCCATGTCGCTCTTAATTTCACTCATTTTTTGTATAAACCCAGCAGGCTGGTGTGTACTTAGCTCTATACCTTTTTTTCTTTCCTTTTTTCTTTTTTTTTTTTTTGTTGGGGGAGTTTCACAGTTTGATACTTTCTCCTCCCCCAGGTGAGGGGAGGTGGTTCTGTTCTCTGCTCTACCTGCTGGCTGGGTCCCAGCGGGGTTGGGGATCTGGACGGAGGGCCAGGATTCGGGTTCTCTGTCTGGTAGGGGTGGGGGTGGGGTGGCAGTTGGGGGGTGTCCTCCCCAGGCTGGGAGGGGTCCTTGCCCATCTGCCCAGCTGACAAGAGTTGGAGCCTTGGTCTTGGAACTTCCTGGCATTGGGACCAGAGCATTTCTAGGATTTCGTTACTGTTTTTAATCACCTAACTTTTAGAAAACGAATGTTAGAAGGTGCCTGCCAAGGCAGGATGGAGCATTTGCTCTGGCTGGAGAGGCTCTGCTCAGCTCTGTGGGTCCCTTCCTTCCCCATAGATACCCGGCACTTTAAAAGGGGACTGGCTACAGTCTCAGAGGAAGTGACCCCCCAAAAGATGGGGGAGTGCTGCCCTTCCCTCTGTCTTCATGACCTCAGCACAGTGGGGAGGTGCATTCAAGGTGTATTCGGGGTCTGATTCAAAGTTCTGGGGCTTTAGGCATAAAGCAGCTGGCTTTGGTGCTGTTGTAGAGACTCCCCCAAACCAGGAACCCCAGCCCCACTCTAGACGAGTTCTATACTTGACAGTCACCCCAGAAGGAAACAGAGCCTGTCACATCCTCCCATGCCAGGCCCTGGGCCAGGGTAATTGGACTAACTGAGAATTTGGCCACAACCAAATCAATACTGATTGGAACTGGAGGCCTGGGGCCCCGGCCTCATCCCCATGTGGGGGCCCTTTCTTCAGCCCTCTGGTCCCTCAAGCTCAGTGAATTCCCCACAGCTAGGCGCCCACGGCTCCTGGACTTAAAAATAATTCTATATATTAGAGAGAAACTATATTAGAGATATTTTTGGAAAGGAATTGGTCTATGCAATGCCAGTTTGGAATCTTCTTGGAAGACAGTTTAACGTTTTTACTGGGAGATTTAAAAGAAATAAAGATCTACAATATTTTTAGGTTATTTTTTTGGTCACCTCACAAACTGACTACAGGGCATGATCTGCCAGGATGGAGAATGTCCACGTTTTCCTCTCTCGAGGGAGGTGAGCAGGGAGATGGGGGGAGGGGAGGTCTTTTTTTTTTTTTTAATTCCCCTCTTTTCTAACAGAATATTGTCACCACCCCACCCTGATTCAGTGGGCTGCGTTTGTATCTCTGTCCCAGCTTCTATGGTAGAAAATAACATTGTAAAGGGAAATCAGCCTAGTATCTGTCTTGGTTTGGGGGGAAAAATTAAATGTTTCAGTTTTTGTTATGGCATGTCGGTCCTTGTTTGTTTTACTGACTTGACTTTGGGGTCAAAGACAGCATCAGATGAAAGCCAGATGTGTAAGGTGACGCTCTGGGGGGTGGGGAAGATGTGGGTGGCCAGTGTTCTCCAAGTCCTGGTTGCAGTCAGAATTATTACCACCTTTATTACACCAGAGGCCTGGGGAGGAAGCAAGCCCAGAAGGGTCTCAGACCTAGTAAGTAGCAGCTCTGACCTCAGAGCCCACGTTCTGTTCCCTGGACCTCCCCAATAGTCAGGTGGCCTGTAACAAGCGTGCCTGAAGACAAAACCCAGTCTATGCCTCAGTTTTCTCAGCTGCAAATGGGGTTGTGGATCAAATGAGAAAAGGAGTGTACAGCCTGATGGTGCGGAGCTTGTTTCCAACCTCTCTACAAAGGCCCCAGACATGCATTGTCTCCAGGCCTGGGCCCTTGATCCCAGCCCGTCTCAAGTTACAGAGGAAGCCTGCAGCAAGCTCTGGGAAAGGCAAGTCACCCTGGCCCTTTAATGAGCTCAGAAGTGGCAGGAAACCTCAGCGGCTTTGAACAGGCCAGAAAGGACCAGACTACCAGGCCTAGTCCCTGCCACAGCACTGCATTATCCTCACCCCTTCCCAGGCTGGGCCTCTGTAAACCCTGAAGGCTGACTCTCGGTCCCTTCCCCTGTTCGGTGCACACTGGGGGAGGGACAAATTGGCTCCCCGCTGAGCCCAAAGTCTGTCCTGAGGCAAGGAAGGAATTGGGTTGTAGGCCAAAAGGGGTCGCTCAGTTGGAACACAGTAATGCTAAGTGAAAGTCAGCATACAAAGGGAAGGGAATAAAAAGTTTGCTCCTGTCAGCGCAGGAAGGGTGGCCCCTAACTAGGCTCAGACTAGACGACCTCTGGAGACATGCTGCCAGCAGGAGCAAACCCCCACGCCACCTCCTCCGCCAGCGTCCGTGGTGCACCCTCCCTCCTTTTCGCTTCCTTCTGCTAAGTCAGGAAGACGTCTCTGCTCTTCTCTTATTCCTTGGGGCGCAGGGGGTGCATTGGCGGGGAAAGGATGCTGAGGGCATCCCTGGTGTCCGCCACACGTCCCTCCTCCTGCAGGCCCAAGCGTTACTGCCGCGGTCCAGCCACGACAGGATCCAGGGGGCCCCGAAGGTGGGCAAGGCGCCGGCGTGGGAGACAGTCGACTACACGACTCAGAGGCGGTGTGACGCTGTTCCGTTTTATTGTGATTTGAGTGCAACTGTTATACTTTCTATTTTGGCATCTGATTATACTTTGTGGTTAAGGTAGCAGGGAGTTACATTTCTGTGGTTAGGCAAAGCAGAAAATCTTATAGAGTATATTATTATTAATGTTCATGATTAACTAGTACATTTTTCTCTCAATCATTAGAACAGAACTACCTGATGGAACAATCTAAACTTTTAATTCTTAAATCTATTACGTAAGATACAGTTTGATTTAAGTAAAAGTGATAGATAGATGTATTCATAACAGCAAGCATTGGCTTGTGGGCAGACATTGTTCTTTCTGCCTGAAGAAATCTTTTAAATGCTATTTGATTTATGCTATATCTAAAGTTCAAGCTGAACCTTTCTCATAGCTGTTCAAAAGTTTCCTTGGTGCAGTAATGAGGAAAATATTTATAAAAATCAGTTTTACAAAGCTGCTTTCATAAGCTAAGTTTCTGTTCCTTTGTTTTTTAAGCACCAAGGAGATCCTGACCTAGCCAGCCTTTCTATGAAACTTAAATTACTATAAGGCACATGAATTCTATCTTTATTCACTATATGTATACTATCTTTATTATAAGCTCCTATATAAGGCAAAGGAAGATCAGGCAATCTTTTCATACTATTAGGCCCCCTAGGTGGATACCAGAGTTTTCTATTTATCCAGTAGGCCACAAAAGGAGGCCCTTCCATAGTAGGCACAGGCTTATGAGTAAATTTCTTATCCTTTACTAATTTTTCTACTAATTGGGTGGGAACAGGAATATAAACTGGTTCTAGTAATTCAGCTTGTTATAATTTATTCATAACCTCTTTAAGAGGCGCGTCAAAAGGAATTTCCCTTAATAATTGTTCAAATAAAGGGTTTACGCATTCTGGACACGTCAGGGTGACTAGAGCTGATTCCATACGCAGGGAATTTACTATGTTTTCCTCAGAGCCAATTTTGAGGAAATCCATTTGTACAGCGTTTACACTTACTAGAATTTGTGCTACCCAAATTCCCCCTATTAATAGGTTCGTTCCTAAGAAACCAATTATCCCTAAACACATGCCAAGTCCTCGTTCTTGACGATGCATTCCTTGAAGCCTCTGTCCCCATCTCCGGACCTTGTCACGCAGTAGGGTAGAAAGAGGATGTGGCACCCTGTCCTCAGGAGCTCAGAGTCAGGTGGGTAGGATCAAGTAAATCAACTAAAACATGGTGACAGGCGTCATAATGGAGATACACTTGGGGCTGTGGAGCATAGAGGAAGGACCCCCTGTCCAGGGAAGGTGACTTCCCTGGGACCTGCGGCATCCCGTGAGACCTGATGATTGAGAAGCAATCATCCGGTGAGCTGTGGGAAGACAGTGTTCCCGTCTCCAGAGTTGGAGGACACATCAAAGGTGATGAGGCCAACCTCCCCTTGCTCTCGGAAGAAAAGGCTTCCAGGCCTGGAGAGGGTCCGGCGCACGCGCCCAGTCCAAAGACCTGTCTGATCTGCTGCCTGGGCTGCCGGGGCACCCACGGCCCGAGAGGCAGACAGTGCGGGGAGGTAGGGTCACGCTGGCCTCATCCCTCCAGTGAAGAGTGTGGATAGGAAAGTCAGGCGATGGTAAGGGGGCGCACCCCTTAACAGCCAATCGAAATCCTCCCCATCTCTGCGGGCTCTGGCCAGCCCTTCCTCCCATCCCCCGCTGGGCGGTGAGCATTCTCTGCACCCCATTTCCCCTCAACACACAAATTAAGGCCTCGGGACCAAGAAGTAGAGCTCTCGGTTCTGGTGTCGGCTTCACCACAGACTCAAATTGTAATCTCCCGCAAGTCCTTGCCCATCTGTGAGCCTCATTTTCCCCATCTGAAAAATGAGACTTCCGACCCTCCCCGACCCGATCCCGCTCTGGCTTGGGGACTCTCCGATATTTAGACATAGGCTTTTCTTCAGGGGCGAGTTCGACAGGACTGAGGCCAAGAGTACTCTCCCATTCCCTAGGGCGATTCGGGAACGACATGTTTCACAATGCCCTTGAGAGACTACATTTCCCGACATGCAAACGGGAAGGCGGTGCTTTCCTGTCTTGGGCAACGTAGTCCTGGGACGGCCTAAGGACTACGACTCCCGGCGTGCCCCGCAGCCGAAGGCCAGAAGGGCCCGGATTCGGAACCGGATGTTGCTTGGTTCTCCTGTGCGGAGTGTGGGGGAAATGGTGAGTTTGGGGCCGAGTGCTGGGTTTGGGGGTCCCGGGTCTTTTCAGGAGCCGGGGCTTGGGCACTCGGAACAGGGATTGCGCTCCCGACGGCCCACTATACGGTTGAAAGCGCCGGGGTCCGGCACTCTGTCAGCGTAATCAGGCTGCGACGCCTCCTCTTCATCAGGGCATCTAAATAGAGGCATTTTGTCAGTTGAGTCCTCCTTTTTCTCCAGGCCACGGGGACGGACCAGGTGGTGGGACTTGGCCTCGTCGCCGTTAGCTTGATCATCTTCACCTACTACACCACCTGGGTGATTCTCTTGGTACGTGTTCTTCCCCCGCCTTCATCTCCAATTCCTTGATCTTGCAGCCGACCCCAACATCATTAAATCAGCTACTATGTGACAAGCACTGCGCTAGGTGCTTTACCTGAATATCTCATGAAATCTCCAGAACAGCACTATGAAGAAGATGCCAGTGATGTCCCCATTTTATAGACGAAGAAGCTGAGGCTCAGGGAGAAGGGTCGGGCTCAAGGTTGCATTCTTAACTGCTACACTGTTAAGCCCTGTTCCTGATTTGCTCAGCTTTTGATGGGAAATCTATTCCTTCCTGTTATCCTGCTGCCTTCTGGGCATGATGGGTGCCAGTGGATTTTGGGAGGGCCTTTAGGATTTGGGGGTGGGGGAGTTGTTGGTTATTGCTTAAGAAGTGCAGTGTGTTTGGAAGGCAGTTTTGCAGAACTGAGTATCATTTGGAGGAAAATGTTAGTAAAGAAGACGTTGGAGCCCACGATGAGAATCACTTGAGGATTCTCATGTATCTTCTGCCCCTGCTAAGCCGTGTGGGCCTTAGGGCAAGTCCTTTGTCTACTGTTCACTGCCAGGTCTCCAGCACCAACTTAAAGCAGGTACCAGTCAAGTGCCCAGTAAACAACTATTAAATAAACGAAGGAAAGAAACAACTCAAGACACCCAAAATGCCATTATCTTAAAGCAGATGCTTTGAGTGGGGTCAGCCCCTGAGATGGAGGAGGCAGGATGTTGGGGGACTGGGCAAGGTGGGGATTGCTCACTAGAGTTGTGCCCTCTATGCTAGCCATTCATCGACAGCCAGCATGTCATCCACAAGTATTTCCTGCCCCGAGCTTATGCTGTTGCCATCCCACTAGCCGCCGGCCTCCTGCTGCTCCTGTTTGTAGGTAAGTCATCAATCTCCCAACCCTGGGCAGGTGTGTCTAGGGAACCCCAGAGTCCTCTCCCACCGCCGAACGTGTGGCCACACTTTGGCACTTGCTATACATCTGCTTAAGGCTCCTTCCCCACAACTCACTCTGGGGTTTTCCTGTTCATCCTTCAGGGTTGCAAGTCAGTGATGCCCTGGGCTCCTTGGACCCTAATGGGATGGACGTCTCCCTTTTTCCTGCTCTCTTCACCACCACCATTGCTTTGCTCATACCTTAATCACCTCTCATCCCCTTGTCACCCTGGCTCATGATTCCTGCACCTCTCTGTCTCCCAAAGTTTAGTTTGTGGGTTTCTTAGGACTATGTCTTCATCATCACTGTGTCCTCAGCTCCTGCACAGGCAGTGGTACTAAGTTGATATTCAAGAAAGTGGTTTGGATGAATCAACAATCAGATGACTGAATGATGGGATGGGTGGGTGGATGCTGAATGTTGAGTAGGCAGCTGGGTGGGTGGGTAGGTGGACGGGTGGTTGATTGGGTGAGTAGATGGATAGTTGGGTGGATCTTGTACACCGTAGAATCTAAAACATCAAACACAGCAAATTGCCTATGATAGGCACTCAGTGATGTTTGTTGAATGAATGTGGGTGGATGCATAGCTTGATGGCTGACTAGGGAGATGATCAGATATCCTGAAGGATGGTTGGGGAGGTGCTAGGCCCCACCTGTGGGTCGCTCTGCCATGCTGTCCCCTGCCCTGGCCTTAAGCAACCCAAGCCTGGATCTTACCTGGAATTTATGGCTTGTATATTCCAGGAGTGTTCATCACCTGTGTGATGCTGAAGAACCAGAAGGTGGCCAAAAAGGCTCAGTGAAGGCCCAGCGGGGACGAGGCTGCCTGCCCCTTCTCTGTTTCCCTCCAGGGCATACCAAGAGGGGGCGCCCACAGGACCTGCCCAGGCCCTGTGGCCTCCTCTAGCCTGGCCGCCCTGCAGATACCCCTGGGGAATGGAGCTGTTCAGAGCTCACCCCTGACTGACTAGAGCCCCCACTCCCTTGCTCACCCTTCCAGAAGCCAGGAGGGAGGAGTACCTGGAAGTTTCCCGCTTTCCACCTTCTGGCTCGGGGCCTGAAAGATGCTGGTCCTCCCTACCTCGCCTTCAGACTCCGTCACTTTTTCCTCTTAGTTCTACCCTCTTGCCTCAGTTTCCCTCCTGTCACAAGCCAATATTGGACTTGGCAAGTTCTGAGACATCACCTGATCTCTCTCCACATGTCTTCCTCCTACTGGATCATCACTGTGCTAGACACAGGATAAAGCTTTCCCAGGTCTGACGGAGCCCCAGACCCCACAGGACTTCTGGACTTGGAAGGCCTAGGGAGAGGACTGACAGGCTCAAGGACCACCAGCAGGCCTCAGGGCACATTAGAGTGTCCACACCAGACCCCAGACCTGCTGCTCCTCATGGAGGCCCAGCCCCTCAGCCCTAGCACCAGCCCGTTGGGGAGAGCTGAACAATAAACATTGATGGTGTGTTTGTCTCTGTGCCATCCTGAACCAGGGAAGCTGGGCTGCTTGGGGTCTGGGGAGGAGCTGGGAGCTGGCTTCTGCATTGGTCGCAGGTCAGGAGACCCTGATTTGTGCAAGGAGGCGCCTTAGGTTCCTACTGGATCATCTTTGTGCTGGACAAGGGATAAAGCAGGGACTGGGACAGATGTTCCAGCCTGGTGCGGCTCACGGCTGGGGAGTTGGTGGAAGCATGGTGATCTGCCAGACCCCACATCAGCCACCACACCTCTCCCGTGCCTGCCAGCCAGCATGCACTCATATTTTAGGGACCTGCAGGCCAGTCCCCTAAAAGCCGAAGCCTGTCCTCTGTCTTGTGTACCATCAGCCCAACTTAGTGTGAGTCTGAGCAGTGGGGGCTGCTACTGAGCCAGAGCAGGGCTGGTTTTGGTGTCAGGTTGACTGATCTGGCACAGGCCCCAGCACTAGCCCCCTAGCAATACCTCCGTGTGCCTCTGGGCAGCTGACTCTCCCATTCACAGTGACTAAGGTAAGCCTCCAACCCATCACACCTTGGGTGTTCGCTCTTCCTCCAGTTAGCGGAGGCGTCGCCCTCAGAGAATAGAGGGCAGCTGCAGGCACACCTGACCTGCCCTCACCTGTCCTCCAGTCCAGGCAGAGCTGCCCACCTGGGCTTTCGGCCCTGTCTCTTATGATCCCCCTCTCATGGGAAGAGCCTCTGTCTCTCAACAAGGTCCTCCTAGCGTTTCATGAACACGTTCCAGGCTCCCACTTAAAGGACCCTCCGTCGACCCAGTAATTCCCTCCAGGTCTCTTCCCCCACTCCTCTTCACAGCCAAACTCCCCGAACGGTGCCCACACCTGCTACCTGCATTTCCTCACTGCCGCTGTGCTCAGCATTGCTCCAGGAGGGCTGCACCCAAGACTGACTACCAGTGACATCTGGTCTTTAAATCCAAAGCACATTTCCTTGACCCCTCCACCATATGCGGCCTGTGGCATCCCCCCGATGCACCCTCAGAAGCTCTCTTGGTGTTTGTGATGACCCATTCAGCCATTTTATATCTCATGCTCCTCTGTTCTGCCTGAGAGAGTGGGTTCCTCAGGGCTTCGTCACAGGCCTTCTCGACCCACACCCTTCTGGGTGACCTGGTCCTTACGTAGGCCTCACCTCCAGCCTGGCTCTCTCCTGAGCCCTAATGTATTGCACATGCACCAGCTACCCACCTAATGTTCCTATCCGATGTCATAATGGCACCTCAAATTCATCTTGTGATCTGAATTATCTCCTCCTCCCCCCCAAATCTGCTCCCTCTCATATGACTGGCATCATCCTGTGTCCTTGACCCCAGCCAGAATCCTGACCTTGACTTTCCTTTTACCCCATTTATAAGATTCAAAATCCTGCTAATTCTTCTACTTCCCCCAGCCACCTTCCTGATGCAAAGCCACCATCCTCTGCCCTAAATCGCCAAAGGCTTCCCTGCTGCTTCTATCCACTCTGACCCCCTCCAATCTGACTGCATGTGACCTTTTGAAAACATCTGAGCATCTTTCTCACACACTTAAAACTCTCCAGGTCTCTACCCTTCTCCCTGCCGTGGCCTACAAGAACGTGCTCGCTCACTCACACGCTCTCCTACTCACTCCACCCACCACCAGGCTGACCTTTCATTTCCTGGCACTCACCAAGGCCCTTTGCACATCCTACTCACACTGGTTCAACACATACCTATCAAATACGGGTTTGTGCCAGGCACTGAGCCAGGCGTGGTTTCTCCCTCCTGGCACCCCAATTCTAGGGGGAGTTGTAATAAACACATGAAGGAGACAATTGACTGTTAAGTGTGATGAAGAAAATAAATCGAGGTGAGGTGATCAAGTAGGAGAAGAGAGAACATTCAGAGTTAGACGTGGTGACAAGAAAGAATAAGGCAAATGGAAGTCTGGGGGGAAAGATTTCGAGCAGAGGAAACAACGCTTGCGAAAGCCCTGAGATGTGAAAGTTTTTGGCGGCTGAGCACCAGAGGGGAATCCCTGTGGCTGTGTGGTGGGTTTGGGGAGAGTAGTTTGAGATAGGGCTGGAGAGTGGGCAGAAGGGCCTGGGGCCCAGGCGAGGGGTTTGGATTTTGTTCCAGGGCTGTGAGAAGCTACTGGAGGCTTTAAGCACGAGGGTGACATCATCCAATTTATGCTTTTAAAAGATCACGCCGGCAGCTGTGTTCCCCTCACCATTGAATCCCTGGGCCTAGCGTTGCTCTTGGCCCATAGCGAGTGTTAAAATATATACTGAATGCATGCACGCCCCCGACATTCTGTGTGACCTGGAGGTAGTCACTTGTCTCTCTAGACCTTAGTTTTTCCACCTGAAAGACAGTCGGTGGGAATTCCACGCCTGAGTGGGTGGACGGGGCTGGGTTTAGGTTACTGCCTTCCCAAGCGACCCCGAGTCCTCCATCCCGAGGGACGAATGGGGCACGGGGGGGGCGGATCTTACCTCCCAAGGACCCCAACCGACGCGCAGCGACCCCGCCCAGCCCTGGACCGCGGTCCGAAGGCTGCTGCAGCCCTGGGGGCGGGACCCGCAGGCGATCGCCGGCGACTCTTGCGTGGATTGGGTGCAGCCGTGACCGGCATCGCGCGATTGGTCGGTCCAGAGTAGGGGCGGAGCCTGACTCCTGCAGCGGGGCGACTGGGCGGCGGGGGACGCGGCCAGAGATCTGGAAGCTGCTGCGGGGGTGATGGCCGCGCCGAGCCCGGGGCCCCGCGAGGTAGGTGCGGACCCGAGGGAGGACAGGAGGGGGAAGGGTTGGGGGGCAAGAGCCTGTCTTCCGCTCCCTGTACGGGACGGACACACCCCCCATCCAAGCACAGGAAGGGTCCTGCCCTGGGCGGGGACCAGAACACGCCCCACGTAGGAAACTGCAGGTACGAAGGGGGAAGTCCGGCGGGTATACCCCGAGAACTTCCTCAGTTTTTTCATCGGGAAAATGGAGATGATATTAAAAGCTCCTCCTTCATAGGGCTGGCTGTTAGGAGGTCAAGCTTTCAGCCAGCGCTGGGCACATAGTGGGTGCCTACTACTAATGGGCCAGCGCTATATGATCTCAGCTTTGTGCTGACCTTCCTGGCTCGCCTGGAGGAACTCAGCACAGACGAGTGGAATAGATGATTGAATCTCCCGCATCACAGCTCCTATCAAGGGTTCCTGTGCACGGAGCTCAAACTCGACAGTAACAAGTTAATACCTGTCACAAAGTTGTTGCAATTCTCATTTCACAGATGAGAAAACAAAGTGCAGGAAGTTAGGTGACTTACCTAAGGTCACACAGCTGGTGAGAAAATCAGTCTTGGGCCAGGTTTGGCTGCAGAACTGCCTGCTCTATACTGCTAATAATAATCATCACTCTAATGGGGTGCTGACTGCATGCCAGAGACTGTGTGGCCCCTCAAAACACCCAACTGTTTTCTCCAATTGTATTTCACAACTGGGGAAACTGAGGCAGAGAGCGATAAGAGGAAGGCTCAAAGTAGTGGAGATGGGACTTACATCCAGATCTTTTCCCTCTGTGATGCTGCCACATACTCATTGCTTCTTGTGCCTCCTGCCACTAGGTCCTGGCCCTCTCCCCAGAGGCTGGACGCAGAGCAGCCACTTCCAGTTCTGGCCGCCATGGCCTTCTCTGGCGTCTGCGAGACAAGCAGCCGCGCCTCGGCCTGTTTGAGATTGGCCCGGGGCATGAGCTGCACCGGCTGACCTGTATGATGCAGGCGGGGCTGTGGGCTGCCACCCAGGTCTCTATGGACCACCCGCCCACGGTGAGTGGCTGATGCCCTGTCTTGCTAACACTGCAGAGTTGGGCACCAGAGCGGGGACTTGATACAGGGAGGGAGGGAGGGAGGGACATTCTGGGGTGGGGGCTGAGGCCAGGACCTGGAAAACCCTAAAGTGCGTTGGGGGCTTGAGGAGCCCCCTGACCCAGTTGGTTGCTGTGTGACTCTAGATGGGCCTCTGCCTCTCTTTAGGCCTCAGTGTCTCCATCTATAGAATGACTGTGGGGGATGGGAGTTGTACTTCTTGGTCTCTGAGGCCGTCCCAGCCCTGCCAGGTGTATGGTTGAGAAGAGACCCTACCCCCACCCTGCCAGCCAGGCCCATCCTCCCCAGAGCTCAGACTGGGGCCAGGCTGGCTCAGCAGAAAAGGTCACCCAAATGCAAGCTCAGCAGCTGGACGGGCCTGGGTGAGCATATGTGTTGTTTGTGTGTATGCACACGTGTGCACAGTGTGATCACGTCCCACTAGCCAAGCCCTGGCCCAGGAACCTAGAGGTCCAGGGAGAGTGTAAGAGTCAGTGGAGGTTCTCTAAATCTGCTGAAATCTTCCATGGCTCCCCAGGACTCATCATGGCCTCAGAGTCCTGCTGGTTCAAGCCCAGGGGCCCGCTGTCCAGCCTTGTTCACACTCCATCTCTCCCTTACTCCAGTCACTTGCGCTCTCCTTCCCTTCCTGGTAGCCACCAATGCTATTCCCGGTGCTACGAGCACCCTGCTCCTCCTCTCCACTGCCCTTCAGATTTCAGCTTGAGGGTCAGCTCCCCCAGGAAGCTTTCTCTGATCCTGACCCTCCCAGGCTGAAACAGGCAGGTCCTTTGGCGTCTTCTTTTCCTGGGATGGTATCCGGCTTCACTTGGCCAATGTGTGTGTCTGGCGAATGTGCCAGGCTTTAACTCAGAGGCAAGTGCTAGGGACCCAGCTGTGGATGAGACACACCCAGGACCTGCCTCAGGTCACTCTTTCATCTTCCCTCCAGTTCTAGGAGGGTCTGTAGCCCCATCTTCCCAACTTAGGCACACCCAGGGCGGTCCCTGTTTGCTGGAGGAATCGAATTAGGTGAAGGGGGTGAGGCCATGGGGGACGCTTGGAGATCCTGGGGCTGGCAGTGGGGGGCTGAGTCTTGCTCTGAGCCCCTCTGCCCCTCCCTGCAGGGGCCGCCCACTGAGGAAGATTTCTCCGAGGTCCTAACCCAGGTTCAGGAGGTAGGAAGCCCCAGACTGCAGCATGGGAGGGGGCAGGTACCATCTTCATTCTCTCTCCTCAGTTTCCCCAGGGATGCAGTGGGAGGAATGGCTTGCCTCAGGGCCTTCAAGAACGGTGTGGTTACCTTAACCCTCCTGCATTAGGGCCAACTACACACACCTGGGCCCCGGTGGACACTTGGGGCTGCTCTTCCTCCCCTGCAGGGCTTCGAGCTGGGCACTTTGGCTGGCCCTGCCTTCGCCTGGCTGCGCCACTCCCTAGGCCTGGCGGAGGAGGACTATCAAGCCGCGCTGGGGCCGGGCGGTCCCTACCTGCAGTTCCTCAGCACCTCGAAGAGCAAGGCCAGCTTCTTCCTGTCGTGAGCTGGCTGCAGGGGTCGGAGTGGGAGTGGTGTCCAGGGGTGGAGGGAGGCATTCGGGAGAGAAATAGAATGTCCAAGTCAGGGAGGGTCCCAGCCGGATCGAGGTCAGATGAAGGAGGAGAGACGAAGGGCGAGGTTCGCGAATTTGTACTGGGGACCACAGATCCACACATGGACAGGCCGGGTCAGGAAGCTTGATGGGAGCCGCTCCATCCCGGCCTACCCAGTGACTCCCCTCCCGTCACCTCCCTCCTCCCCACCCCCAGCCATGACCAGCGCTTCTTCCTGAAGACCCAGGGCCGCAGGGAGGTGCGGGCCCTGCTCGCCCACCTGCCCCGCTACGTGCAGCACCTGCAGCGGCATCCGCACTCGCTGCTCGCGCGGTTGCTGGGTACGGACCTGGGACTGCGAGGAGAGGGGAAAGGGTCAAGGAGAGACTGAGGAGGGGAGGAGGCCAGGGAGTGGGGCGGGTCCAGGATGGGGGGCGCGGGGGACTTGAGCCCAGCCGGGCGGAGAGGACCGGACAGGAGGCGGTCCCGACTGCTGGCAGAGTTCGGTGCAGAGCGGGTCCTAGATGGCAATGTAGGGGGACCGCGTTGGTCGATAGGCGGGACCAAGATCTGGGGCGGGGCCCAAAGGGGAGGGGTTAGGATTGGGCACCGCTTGGGGAGGGCATGTGGGCGGGGCCATGCCCGAGGCCCGGGTATCTTTGGGGCTGACTCTAGAGACGGGTCGAGTCCCGCTACGGGAGAGGGGATCTGGGGGCGCCGCAGGAGGTGCGGGCTCGGGTTGCAGCGGAACTCGAGACAGAGGCGAAGCCTGGGGATGGGGCGGGATGGACCCCGGGTTGCCTAGTTTGGAGCCCCTCACCTGGCACCCTCTCCCCTTCTAGGAGTGCACAGTCTGCGGGTGGCCCGGGGCAAAAAGGTGGGTGAGGCCGAGGCGAGGGGCCCGGACCGGAGGGGGCGGCTGCGGGGCGAGATCCCATCCTCCCTCACTCCCTGCCCCTGTCCCCAGAAATACTTCATCATCATGCAGAGCGTCTTCTATCCCGGAGGCCGCATCTCCGAGAGGTGAGTCGGCCTCGCAGAGTCTCGGGCCGCCTGGAATGTGCCACCGGAAGCACCCACACTCACTAGATAGACGGCGAAACTGAGGCGCAGGGAGGAGAAGGGATCTTCCCAGCATCTCCTGAGGGGTCGGAGACAGCGATACCCACGACCAGCATCTCTTGCGCATTCAGTATGCATTGGGCATCGCGTTGAGCCACTTGCATTTATAATCTTTATTCCCATAACAACTCTGAGGGGTAGGAGTTGTTATCACCTCCATTTTATAGATGAGAAAATGAGGCCGGACAGGTACTATGTGAGGAGCAGGGATTCGAGCCCAGCCTTTGATAGCACATTGTCCTCAGTGCTTGCCAGCTCTGAACTCTGCCCTCGTCGGTGCTCCCTATTAGTGCTCCCCCAAGGCCACCGACTTCCTTCAGGTCCTCCTGGTGCTACTGCCTAGGGTTGGACGCTTGTGTCTGGAAGGCCTTCGAGATGAAAAGGTGCTGAGAAGCAGGCACAGGCAAGGGTAAAACCTGGACTGGGCTTCCAAAGACCTGAGTTGGAATCCCGGCTCTGCCCTTTACTTTCTGTGTGGTCTTGGGCAAGTCAAAGAAACTCTCTGAGCCTTTTCCTTCATCTCTAACACAGGGACAATAATGGAATGGGTTGTGCTGAGGAGTTGAACAGTCACCTAGTGGAAGCTCTTGTTTCTTATTATTACCTTGCAAGGGTCCCCATGTGTCTCGGGTCCGTGTAAAGCTGAATTCTGTCATGTCCCCCCACTCTCCTCGCCTCCCAGGTATGACATCAAGGGCTGCGAGGTGAGCCGATGGGTCGACCCAGCCCCTGAGGGCAGCCCCCTTGTCCTGGTGTTGAAGGACCTCAACTTCCAGGGCAAGACCATTGATCTGGGTGAGCCACGGGATGGTCGCTGCCTGTTCTTTCTCCGTTCGGGGTGAAATTCTGGAGTCAGGCAGAGCAGGGTTCAAATCCCAGCTCCATGACTTACTAGCTAGGTGACCAAGGCAAATGACAGATGGGTTCCTTCATCTGAAATGGGGCAGTAACAACATCTCCTGGGGCAGATGCATATGGAGCCTTCAGCACCTTGCCTGGCATACCACGAGCACTCAGGAGGGGGTGCTAATGCTCCAGCAGGGCCCCAGCGGAGCTGGTTCCTCCGCCAGATGGAACTGGACACCGCCTTCCTCCGGGAGCTCAACGTGCTGGATTACAGCCTCCTGATGGCCTTCCAGCATCTCCACGAGGATGAGAAGGGCCTGGGCAGCAGCCTTGTCTTCCGCACAGCCAGGTGGGCTCCTCACAGGGGCAACAGCAAGAACAAGGTGATGAGGGCATGGGAAACACAGATGGTGAGGTGGGGGACCAAATAAGCAAAGGCTCAAAGACTGGAAAATGCAACGTGTGTGTATACAGTGGAGGGCTGGAGAAGCCTGCCTGGCAAGAGTAGAGGGTCCAGGTGGACCACAGCAGGGGAGGGAACGGGTGACATCCAACTGGACAAGGGCTTCAGTCTGAATTTGAAGAAATCTGCCCATTTTCTAGAAGGGGTTATGGAGCCATCGAAGGTTTCAGACGTATTTAATTGTTGCCTTAGAAAGAGCCCTTGCCCCTTAGCCCAGTAATTCCACTTCTAGGACCCTGAGGTCATCACCATTGACACGATCGTCATGTTGTCCTCCCCTTTGTAATAGTAAACATCATTCCTTGCGTGCTGATCGTAAGCCTCATTAAGGTGGGCTCATTCCAATTTTAGAAATGTGAAGACTGAGGCTCGGAAAGTGGAAGGGAAGTTATAGAATGATTTCCGGCTAGTTACTTGGATTTCAGTCCTTCAAGACCCACCTCTGTGGCTGAACAGAATTACATAGTGGTTAAAACAGGCACTTTAAGGAGCTAAGACCATTTATCCTGTGGGCGGAAAAGGCAAGTGAAAAATGATGTCCACTCATCCAGCACCCCCATCCCCAACCCTTAGAGGAAGACCCTGGGATGGGTTGGGCTTGAGCAGGATCCGGGGTAATGGCTCCCCACACCCTCTGGTTGGGCACATCTTGACTAGAGAGTGGAATTCCAGTCATGGGCACAGAACCTCCCTAAGTCTGCACATCCAAGTTAGATCAGCTTCTTCCTTGCCTTCAGCCCCCAGCTGGTACTTAGATCATGGCTGAGTTTGCATGTAACAATTGTTGTCATTGAAATATTTCCGTGCTGGCTTGTGAATAGCCACTGTCCCCCACCCCCAATCCTTCCCACCCCCTCATTCAGAACACTCCTCTACACACACACACACACACACACACACACACACACACACACACACGCACATACACACACACCTCTCCATCATCCCTGTTAAACGGTGCACAGCAGAGGGTACCTACTCTTAGGCTACTGAGTTCTGATTGGTTGGTGCCTGGGCAGGGCTTGTCTCTCACTGGTTTATTTTCCTGGGCAGGGCAGAAATAGAACCCTTCAGTGACACCCTACTTCCACTTCCCCCCACCCTAAGTAGGATCAAGTTAGGGAACTGAACCTGCTTTGGCTGGGACTGGGGGCCCCGTGAAAGGCATCTTCTGATCTGGATACATTTGGAGGCAAACAAAACAAAACAAAACAAAAACCCAAAAACGAAAAACTACCCCACACACCATCTGCTAACTGGGGTTGGACTTTGTTCCCAAGGTTTCAACTCTGTAACCCTGAAACTTCTAGGGTTGGGTAATCCCAAACAGAAGTTTAGGAAATACCCAAATATGACGAGACTTACTCAAAGCGATGTGGCACATGAATGCAGAGCCAGGGTCTGTGTGGCCTCAATGCTCTAGACCAGATGGAAATACCCGATGGAAATGTAATGTGAACTACACATGTAGTTTTGATTTTTCTAGCAGTCTCTTTAGAAAAGAAAGGAGAAACAAGTAAAAATAAGTTTAATAATATATTTTATTTACTCAATACATCCAAAATTGTATTTCATCAGCTAATCGGTATAAATATTTATGAGATATTTTACATCCTTTTTCTCACCCTGTCTTGGAAATTCAATTTTACACTTATAGTGCGTCTCAGTTGGGACTGGCCACATTTAAGTGCTCAAAGGCCACAGATAGCTAGTGGCTACTTAATAGTGCAGCTCTAGACCATCAACTACACTTTACCGAGACTCCTAATTTATCTGACTTCACACGCCTGGAGGTGGGGAATGAGCGAGGGAAGCACAGGGTTAGGGCAGAGTGCCGTCTAGGGGCAGCCTGGCCAGGCTAACAGGGATAATTGGCTGGGGGCCCTTGGAGGAGGCGGTAGCCTCACCCCCACCCGTTGGCCCCCAGGTCTGTGCTAGGGGTACAGAGCCCGGATGAACCGGGAGCCCAGAACCGTCGGCTGCTACCAGACTCCCCCAACGCCCTTCACATCCTGGACGGGCCGGAGCAACGCTATTTCCTGGGCCTCGTGGACCTCGCCACTGTTTACGGGCTCCGCAAGCGGCTGGAACACCTGTGGAAGACGCTGCGCTACCCCGGCCGGACCTTCTCCACCGTCAGCCCGGCTCGCTACGCCCGTCGCCTCTGCCAGTGGGTGGAGGCGCACACCGAGTGACGAGCGCCGGGCTGCGCTCTCCCCATCTGGACAATAGGGGCACTCCGGGAAGGCGGGTTCTAACCTTCCCGGCAGAGGGTCGGGCTCCCCTCGCCTGCTGTTCCTCCCACTGGCCTCCAGAGGGCAGAATTCCCTAACTAATACCGTGACAACACGCCCTCGTTTGATGGTGATGCTGTGCCTGGCATTGTGCCAGGGACTCCCCCACATTAGCTCATTTAATCCTCAAAAATTGCTATTATTCTCTTTTTACAGACCATGAAATGGAGGCTCAAGGGGGTGAAGGGACTGAGCAAGATCATTCAGCAATAAATGCTGGAACGAGGACTCACCTATGCCTTTTGGACTCAGGAGCCTGTATTCTTACCAGCTCCCACAGCCCTGTCCTGACGCTCTGGGCAAGGCGGGAAGCTGAAGGCTCTAGCCCAACCCCTTTGTCGTCCAGATGGGGAAACTGAGGCCCAGAGACTTTAAGGGGCTTATGCACGGGTAAGTGGCAAGGCCAGCCCTAGAACCCAGGCCTCCCTACCCCCTGGCTCAAGGAAGACCCACTGGGCTCCCTCTTGGGTGGCCCCCTTCATGCCTGCTTCTCTAGGGACGAAGGTGGGGGAACACGGGGTAGAGGGAGCCTGTGGCTCTGGGATGCACTATGTTGAGGTCCACTATTGATCTTGAATTAGCTCTGCCCTCCTTTGAGAGTCACTTTTCTCATCTGAGAAATGGGGCAAGGGTTGGTGGTCAGACCAAGGGCCCTGGCGGGAGCAGACATCAGCGGGAGCAGAGAAGCAAAGTGCTTGCATAGCTCCTGATCATTCCTTCTCCCTCCTCCAGGAAACTCCAGCCTGGCCTCTGATGTCTGTCCAAGCTGACCGTGCCCAAGTAGGCCTTTCCTCTAGAGCTGCTCTGGGGCTTGGCTGTGTGACCGCAGCAAGGTGCTAAACCTCTCTGTGCCTCAGTGGTCTAATTTGTAAAATGGAAAGGATGAAAATGGACCTCATTAACTCATTAAATATTTATCGAGCTATATGACAGGTCCTCTGCTGGGCTTTGGGAACCTGGAAGCGGAGCGAGATGCACAGATCCCACTTTTACAGAACTCCCAGTGTGTGGAAGGGGCGGTGACAAAAGCGACCTGTTGCGACAAAGCCTCGTGAAGGAGCGTGGAGCCTGGAGCTCAGGGAAGGGGTCCCACCTAATTAATAGGGGAGGTGGGGGCTCTAACCTCTAAACTGAGACCAGAATAGTCAGATGCAGCCCTGGGAGGGTCCCAAGCCAAGAGCACAGCAAAGGGTGGGGTGAGACAGAGCCTGACATTTGACATAAAGAAACATTTCACTGTGGTCAGAGTTGAGAGTGGGTGGGGACAGGGTGATGAGAGGCTATGTGGGCCGAGAGAGCGAACTCCGAAGACTGGATGACGCGGGGCCTCGGGAAAGCCGCTCTGCTATACCAAACGCTGCCATTGCGTCGGTCTTCAGAGTAGAGGAAGCAAAGTGGTCTGCGGGAAAGAAAGAGGAAATGGAAAAGCTGTGGGGCTGGAGTGTGGGTTTCTGGAGATACAGAGAATGTGGCTGACATCACTGCTAGCTGCTTGGGTGCCCTTAGGTGATTACTCAACCTCTTTGAGCTGACACAAGCCGTGGAGAATTTCTTGTTCCGGCTCATAAGGAAGATGAGAGAGAGTGTGTTCAGCTCATCGCCCGCCGGGTGGGCGGGGTTCGTATAAGGAAGATGAGAGTGTGTTCAGCTCATCGCCCGCCCTGTGGGTGGGGGCGGGGTTCGTGGAAACTCAGCGGTGGAAGGGCAGCGCGGCAGGAAATGCGTTCGGCCCCACATTGCCCTGGTGTCTGGATCTGACTGGACTGAGTCAGAGCCACAGGAAAGAGCGGCTCAGCCCCTCACTCTCTTTGGGTCCCTGGCAATGGGGTGAGGCAGGGCCTGGGGCTGGACCGGGAAGTGACTCCAAGATCTCACCGAGCCTAGGACTCCTGGCTCTCCTAACTCACTCATTCGACAGATGTTATCCGTCACCTAGTGTGTGCCAGGCACTGTGCAGTTGATAGAAATGCTCCGAGGATATGATCGGCCTGATTCTGCCCACACGGAGCTTGGAGCCTAGTGGGTGGGTGGGCCGTAAGCAAGAAAACCAGTTAATACATAGGGTAATTTCAGAGTGTGACAAGTATTTGAAAAAGATAAGTCAAGGTGGGACAGGAAGGAAGAAGTGTTGAACAGTGACATTTTAACTGAATGACAAGGAGGAGCTGGCCATGTGAATAGAGCAGTCCAGGTGGAGGATATAGTAAGTGCAAAGGTCCTGAGGTGGGAATGAGTTCAGTGTGATTGGGGGTCAGAAAAGTGGCCAAGGTGGGTGGACGGTGGTTAAGAGGGAGGCAGGAGTTCAGACCGAGCAGGGCCTTGATCAGGATAAAGAGAGTGGGCTTCTGCCAAAACCAAATCGAAGAGCTTCACATGAGGCTGCGGGACTTCCTGGTGTCAGTCCCACTGTGGGTGTATGATCCTCATCTGCTCTGGGAGCCCAGGACATTTGGGAATGGTCCTGTCTCCATGCGGCCCTAGGGAAGAGGGAGTTGCCTCTCTGGAGAAGGAATCGTCACTTCACCAGACATCCTGGGTGATGTATGAATCCGTAGGGAACTTTCCACTATTGTCCCCTTGGGGTTGGGTCTATGCAGAGAGAAACTTGACAGATGAGGACCCGGGGTAGACAGAAGGGCTCTGGCTTTGGGGACCCACTGTGTGCCTTGCCATGTGTGAATGAGGGGCCACAGAGAAAGTCTGAACTTGGACCGCTACCCTTGAGCTGTGCCCTGGTGGGGTGGGGGAGATAAAGGGGCTTGGGTTCAAAGGGAGCCTGGGGGCAGGGCTGCTTTGCAGTGTCCCTCCCCACCCAGCAGGATAGAGAGAGGCTCGGAAGCCCAGATTGCCAGCTTAGGGGACTTAGCTTTGCACCCAGAGCAGGGGAATCTTGGAAAGTTGCTGAGCTGCGTGCAGAATCCCAACATGGATACCCTGGGCCTCTGAGGAAAGAAAGGAACCTGGAGTTTGAGACGGGGTTAGAGTAGGAGCTCGGGCCGATTCCCAGGCTTAGGCCCTGCAGGGTGAAGTGGGTGTAGCAAGGGTGGTAAGATAAAGCATTTTATGAAAAACCACTTTAAATGGGAAGTATGCACTCCACATTCCAGTAGGCCCACCCCTGCCTATTGCCCATATCTACTCTTTTGGTCCTTTCTGACCCCTGAAGGCCCTAACTTTGAAATTTCCAAGGGACTCCATCTGAACCTTCAAAGGGGACACAGTTCAGCACCTGCAGGGGCCATCTACTGAGCTAAGGAGGACACTTTGGGAAGGAGGCGTTTGGGAGATGAGGGCAGGTGGTCAGAACCCTGGAGCGAGACCGCCCAGGATTTGAATTCTGACTCTGCCGCAAGCTGCCCTGGGAACATCTCACTCGCAGGTGGGTGCTGTCATCATCCCCACCTCACAGAGAAGAACTGCGGCTCAGGAAAAGGTCACGACAACAGAGGCAGTCCAGGTAGGGCAGTCCAGAAAATACAGGATGCCTGGTTTCCCTGGCATTTCAGATTTTTAATCGAATTATTCGTTGTTTATCTGAAATGCCAAAGAAACTGGGTGTCCTGTATTTTACTTGCTAAATCTGGTAACCTTACCGGCTTGAAACCCAGGGCGGCGTGAGCCCAAGCCCCTGTTTAATTTTCCTACCCATCCCCCAGTTTCAAAAATGGAGAAACTCAAGTCTGGACGGCCAGGCAACTACAGTTCAGCAGCTGCGACACCATCTAGGTCTTTTCTCTGTGGGCCCCTTCCCCTCACCTGCCCCCCGCCGCCCCCCA
>NW_006441061.1:3874807-3900454 GCF_000325575.1 Pteropus alecto | reverse complement strand
GCACATTTGGCTTCCATGCTCCAGAAGCTGCGGCTCTGGCGCCGCCTCTGACTCGGAGCTCCCGCTTCCAGTCCCGCTCACCCGGCCCTCGGGCCATGGAGCTCCGGGCAGCGGATCGAGAGCAGCTGGCGTGCCCCAACCTGCCCACCCGGTTAGCGCCCTGCTGGGGGCGGGGGGAGGTGGAAACCGCGCGGGGGGCGGAAATCCTCCTCCTGTCTCGCCCCAGGCCTCTCCCTGGCCCGCGGGTAGTGAGGCAGGAGGTTGGGAGGGAGTGGAGCTCCTGGCTCCTGGTTCACTCTCACCCAGACTCTGTGATGACCTTGAGCCAGAGCTCCCCCTGTCTGCCTCTCCTTCCTCATCTGCACAATGGGGTTTGGGTTGGCTGGAGGGTTCCCATAGGTGGCCGATTCCAGCTCCTTAAGGATGGGGACAGTGAAGCCTGGTGTTTAGGGACGTTGAGGTATTTAATTTTCAGAAGCCATCTGCTTTGACCCGACCTGTACCCTTTGCTGCCTCAGTTTCCCCGGGGAGTTTCCTCTCAGGCCTAGGACCGGGCTCTGAGTTTCTGGGTCTTGACAGGTGCCTGGCTCCCAGCCCGTCCCAGCCTGAGCCCTGGAGACAGCAGCCGCCCTGCTGCTGAGCTGCAGCGACAGAATGAAGGCTCCGGTAAGTGGGAAAAAGGAAGACTCGCAGGGGACTTGGAGGTGGCTTCCGGCGTAGCAGCCTCAGTAGCCTGGCCTACCCTGGGACCGACTGTCACTTCTGACACCACTGTTTCTGATCTGAGACGGGCAGACTGGCCTCACAGTCCAGCTCGGATCTGGCAGGTCGTGGGGCCCCAGACAGGTAGTGTTCCTTCCCTGGTTTTACTGCCTTAGAAATAACAGTACTCCCTTTCACGAGCTTCACTGAGGTCACTCAGGTGAGGCACTTTGCCTGGGAGTGGGCCATGGTGTGAAAGTTCAGTTTAGTTGCTCTTGAACTTATTCAGGAGCCCCTGGTTGTGGGAGAGAGCCCTGGATCTTGGCAGAGTCAACCATCCTGAATCGAGGTCTCTGGGTCCCTCATGCTCAGGGCACCAGGTGCCAAGCAGAGCCTGAGGCCTCTGGCGGCACTTCTTCCCCCCACACAGCTGGCCACACAAAGGAGACCTATTTTTAGAAGCTGATGTGGTTTGTGGCAGAAGAGAGTTGGCCTCTGGCAAGATATGCCTGGGGGAATGGCGGGGGCTGCTTTTCCACCTCTGGTTTTCAAAGAGCACCAGGCAGATGCTAGGTGGTTTCTGATTGGTTGTTGCTGAGGCAAAAATGAGAGCCCAGAGACACACAAGTGGTGACCAGGGTGGCCCAGCACAGGATGGCAGCCCCGGGTCATGAGCCCCAGCAAACTAGGCGGCCCCTCCTTGAAAGCTTGGTGAAGACATTCACAAAGTCTGCCAGCAGGGCCAGTGGGCCAGCAGGGCTTCCTGGTTCAAATGGCCTTTGGCACCTGGCTTCTGGAGTCTCTGGACAGCAGCTTTCAGTTATTGAAACCATTTCTTGAATGACACTCCCCTCACATCTGCTGCTACTGTCCTTTTTACTCACCTAGACTGCTGACCGGGATCGTGGTCATCAGCCCGGCGGCTGCCACTGAGTCAGCTGAGGCGGGGAGGGGCGGTCATATTGGCAGCTTCTTCAGTCCAGAGTCTGAAGGGGGCTGGTTGCCCTTCTGATGGGCTCTCTCCTGTCCTCATGTGCACAGCACTTTACAGTACACAGAGCACCTTCACCACTATCCTCACAGTAAGTCCACACTTCAGGTCCCTATTCTGTAGAGGAGGGAACAGGCCCAGAGAGGCGGAGAGACCCACCCAGTATCTCTCAGCGCACTGGGCTTCTGGTTAAGAGCATGGGCTCTACAGCCTGGACTGGGGGCCTCACCCTGCTGTGTTCTTGCTGTGTGGCCTTGAGTTATACACTTCTCCCCAAATTGGTTTTCTTACCCACAATAAGGGGATAATAGTAGGGCTTATCTCCGGGGCCTCTCGTATCCTGAGATTGGCAGTCCAGAAGAAGGCCCGGTTAACAGAGACTTTGATTCTGCTCATGTTCTAGGAGCTACTGAGCTGGAGTTTGGACCCGTGAGGCTGGGGTGCAGCCCCCCTATAGAAGTTTCTAGGAGCCTCAGGGATCCCCCACCCTCATCTCATGGCCACTGTCTCCCCAGAGTCGGCTCCTGCTCGTCATTCTGTGCTCCGTGGGCTTCTCTACTGCCTACATCCTGCTGTGCTGCTGGGGCTGCCTGCCCTTCTGCTTGGCCTGCCTAGACCCCCACCTCTCATCCAGCTCCAGGCCCACCGTGCCAGGGCCCCTGCACTTTAGTGGTTACAGCAGCGTGCCAGATGGGAAGGTGAGTCAGCCAGGCAGCATGTTGAGGGCAGGCCCAGGCTGTCAGGGTGCCCTCCCCAAACTCTCTGAGGAGTAGTGAGAACTGGGCTCACGCCAGGTCAGCCTGGACCTCAGTCCGGGCTCCTCTGCTCACCAGCTGTGTGACATGGAACAGTCACTTCACTCTTTGAGTTGTAAGAGGAAATATTTTTTTTTTAAAAACAAATATTGCGTGGCTGCTATCACCTAGGTGCTGGGAGGTAAAAAAGGTGAGTCGGGCAGGGTAGCTGGCCTCCCGGAGCTCCCACTCCAAGGAGGAAGACAGATGTCATCCCAGATGGTGGTAGGCACATTGTGTGCATCTTTATCTGTTGACACACACAATCCATCCGTTCAACAAGTGTATATTTGGTCCCTTGACTATCTCTTGCCTTGTGCTGGTTGCTGCTGAGAGAGATAACAGGGATAAAAGTCATGTTGACCCTGAGCTCTCCCTGTCATGGGGAGACAGCGATGCTGGAGCCCTGGGGTGACGAGGCAGTACATTCCTGTTTTTTTTCCCCCACCCCATGTCAGCTCTGCCAGGCGAGTTTTGGAGCACTTTATATCCCTCACCCTGATTTCAGTGGCCCTGCGTGGTAGGTTACTCAAAGGCATCCGCATTGACACGGTGCAGGAATCTCCCAGTTCTGAGTTGGATGGCTCTCTGGGTGTTTTTCGGAGCAGGGTGTACTCAGGGACCCTGGCTTGCAGAAGACCTATTTCGGGTCTTTGTCCCTCTAAGTTACCTCCTCACCTGTAAAAGGTGGTCGTTGTAGTTCCTACCTCTGTAGGGCTTTTGTGTAGGTTGGACTGGATGATTCACGGACAGTGTTCAGGACAGGTACTGTGTAAATATTTGATCAGGATGCAGAAACAATAGTGAAGAGAACCCGAACTCAAGTGCTGTAGAGGTTGGAGCAGGTGAGGCAAACGATGGTGCAAGCTGGGTGGACGCTGTCCCTTCTTCTATAGCAGTGGCCCGTGTTCATTTCAGACACTGAGAGCTCATGGGGACGTGGGCTCAGCCTGGCCAGACCCGCTGGGTTTGTTAAGAGAAGCGTGAAATCCAAGTCTTGAATGTCGAAAGGGCTGATTTTTATAAATTAGGGATTGATTAACTGTTTTAAAGACTATAGGACAAGCAGAACACTTCTTGGGGCTGGTGGTGGCCTTGGATCTGAGCAGACCCCAGATGTCAGGACAGGCTCAAACTGAGGGCACGAGAAGGAAGTCTCTTTTATTGGTCCTATGAGTCCTTAAATCAGTGTGATATTAGTTATGAAATGCCCCTGAGTGGGGCATGACAGTGTGTCTGGTATTAACTGGAATTAATATTCCCACTGCCTTTCCAGGCCTCCATAAATGCACCTTCCCCCAGGAGGACACAGAGGCCTGGGGTGGGGAGCAAGTCCTTCGTCAGGGTTGTTGGCTCAGCTTCCACCTCTTAGGGGTTAATGAGTGGGGGTTGGGCCCCCACTGTGCCTTGGTCTGTGCGGATCACTCTCCAGGCATTTTAAGTTGAATCCTCTCAACTTGATCAAGTAGATGCTATTTTTAGCTCCAATTTACAAAGTGACTTGCCTGAGTCTACGCAGCTAGGAAAGGGCAGACCCAGGATCAGGCTCAGAAACAGTTTCCCAACATTGTTGTGGGCACTAAAGACTCTGCTTTTATTTTTCTAAGCTGGACACAGCATGAGTGAGGCTTGGGCAGAAGAGGTAGTGATTTCAAAGCTGTGAGGTTCATGTTTACTTTACACATATACAACGCCTAGCCTGTGCCAGATAGTGCTGTCACTGCTTTATAAATATTTGCTCATTGAACCCTAATAAGGAACCTATGACGAAGGGCTCGTGAGGGCTCAGCAGTAGGGGTAAGGGCCATGAACACAGCTGATGGTGTAGCGTGGAGCTCTGAATGTAAAGTCTTAGCTCTGCCACTTGCTGTCGGTATGACCTTGAGAAAGTCACTCCGCCTGCCCCAGCCCGTTTCCTCATCTGTAAAATGGGTTCATAAAGTACTTGGAGCTGATCCAGGAATCAAGCCGGGTCAGCGAGTGTTCCTGGGGGGAGGGGCAGGGCATGGCAGCTGCGCGTTTACACCTTTCTCTTTCTCTGCTTCCCCCGCCCGCAGCCGCTGGTTCGCGAGTCATGCCGCAGCTGTGCTGTGGTGTCCAGCTCTGGCCAGATGCTGGGTTCGGGCCTGGGCCCCCAGATCGACGGTGCTGAGTGTGTCCTGCGCATGAATCAGGCGCCCACCGTGGGCTTCGAAGCGGACGTGGGCCAGCGCAGCACCCTGCGTGTCGTCTCACACACGACTGTGCCTCTGCTGCTACGCAACTACTCACACTATTTCCAGCAGGCCCGAGACACCCTGTACGTGGTGTGGGGCCAGGGGAAGCACATGGACCGGGCGCTCGGCGGCCGCACCTACCGCACGCTGCTGCAGCTCACCAAGGTGTACCCGGGCCTGCAGGTGTACACCTTCACCGAGCGCATGATGGCCTACTGCGACCAGGTCTTCCAGGACGAGACCGGCAAAAACCGGTGAGCTGGGGCCTGCCTGCTGGGTTCTCCCTGGTGGTGGGGGGCCTACCTTCTCCAGGAGCTTATTGTCCATCAGGGGTTTGCTCCATGAGGCTCTGGGGGGTCAGCAGTGATGGAGGCAGGTGTGGTCCTGCTCTCTAATGAGGAGCGGGAATCAAAGGGACTGTCACTGATCAGATTATTGCATAGATCAAGGATCCCAAATGGTGGTGAGGGGCGTTAGGCCTTGCAAGCACTGATAGCGTGGGGTGGTGTTGGGGAGCCCTTCCCTGTGGAGGGGATGCTCTGAGATCTGAATCGGTCTCTGGAGTCCCAGAATATAAAAGGAACGGTTACAGTACTAACAGCCCTCTTCATGCACTAGGCACTGGGTCGCGACTCTGCATTCAAAATCTCACTGTATCCCGGCCTCCTCCACGCACGCTGGCTTCTCCCCCACCTCCCCAGCTCAGGAACTACAGCTGCCAGCCTCCAGTTTTCCAGCCCAAAACTTGGGCTTGGCCCCCAACTCTCCTCATTCCATCATCTGCCACATACGACGGGCCCTCGAATCTCCTTCCATGCCCACAGGTGCCACCATCCTCCCCTGGCCTTGCAGCAACCCCCTTGCTAGTGTCCCCGCTGCCACCCTTGCCCCCTGCAGTCTGAGCTCCAGCTGTCCCAGTGAAGTCAACCCATCAGTCACCTGGCTTCACTTCCACGGCAGCTTTACTTCACGTGGAGAATAAAGTACAGACTCCATGTCCTTCCCTCCCCTGGCCTTCAAGCCTTGTATAATCTGGCCCCTGCTTGCCTCTGTGACCTCGTCTCCCGTCATTCACCCTGCTGCAGCCATACTCACTTCCTCAGACATCCACACTGGTTCTCACCTGCATGCCTTTGCACATGTCATTCCCTCCTCCTAGAATGTTCTTCCTCCAGATCTCTCCGTGTCTGACCCCTTCCTGCCATTCAGGCGTCGGTGGAATGTCACCTCCTCAGAGAAGCCCTCCCTCTCTGCCCCATCTGATGATCCGCTCCCACCTGATGTTCTTCATACTCACTTCTTTGTTACCTTGTGTTCTCAACTGTTCTCTTCCAGCAGCTTCCTCTTTTGAGAATGTCAGCGTCGGGTATGGCGGTTCCTGGCCAGGACAGGGCCTGGGAAGTGCTCAGTTTGAGCGAATGAACCACCTCATTAATGCCTCTGCAGAGGTGGAGGCGAGTGGCCCTGAGCTGAGAGAGTGACCAGTGCTGGTACCTTGAGAGAGTGGAGGCCTGGGGTGGCCACACGGCCCCTTGTTCTGAGTTAGGTGCGGAGTCATGGGGGTGCTGCTGGGCTAACAGTGTTCCCTCCTTATAACCACCTATAATTATCCGCATTTCACAGTCGGGTCACTGAGGCTCAGAGAGGTTCGTGAGCAAATCTGATACCTCAGAGCAGGTGCAGGGTTGGAACTAAAGACAGTTTGCCTGCAGACAACCCCCTTTCTCACTTTTAACCGCCGTGCCCTGCTGCCTCCCGCTACCTCCCTAACTAAGCGTGGTCCGTTAGATGCAGAGAGGATGTGGCCAGGGCCTCTGCACCGTTGTCCAAAGGTTTGCTCAAGCCGTGCATGGCTGGCGAAGAATTGAACAGACCTAGGTTTGTGTCCAGCTCCATCTCTCTGGCCTGTTGCTGGCTTTGTGCTGGCTCTGCCCCCTCCCCAGCCTCCTCCAGAGCCCCTTCTGTAGGGGTTAAGGTGAGTGGCCTTCAGCTGGAAGGGTAACCCGTGCTGCGCCTTGCTAGAGCTGAGGCCAGTGCCTCCACACCGCCCCTTGCTCTGAGTTGAGTCGGGGACGCGACAGGCTGACTGTGTTTCCCCTCCCTTCCAGGAGGCAGTCAGGGTCCTTTCTCAGCACCGGCTGGTTCACCATGATCCTTGCCCTGGAGCTTTGCGAGGAGATTGTCGTCTATGGAATGGTCAGCGACAACTACTGCAGGTCAGGCCGGCCAGGCCCTGGCAGGGTGGGAGGGGAGCTGGGGAGGCCGTGCGCCTCAGGCCGGAGGATCTAGGCGCTGTGGGGTGCAGGGTGTGTGGGCTTCTGGGTGGGTGGCTGAGGCCAGGCACTCGAGGGAAGGGGCTCAGCCTCTAAGACAGGCTCAGTGCCAATCTCCACTCTTTGTGACATGCGGTTGGTCACACACTTTATCGAGGCTCCATTTCCTCAGAAGGTTATGGACACATTTAGAGAGGGGGTAATCTACAGAAGTACTTACTGCAGCGTTGGGGCCGATTGTATTGTCAGTGACATATTATCTCTAAGTTTTTACTTTTAAAATTAGGTTTCCATATTATTGTAACTAAAAAGTTCAGAACGGGCCCCATGTTTTCTCCCTCTGTTCTCTTTGGAACTTGTTTGTTGAGCATGTGGGCGAGATGGCAGGAGCCTGTGTGCCCTCTGCTGTGGCACCTGGCCAGGCTGCCGGCGTGCACCGTGCGTAGGTGGGTGTGTGCCACGGGGCATTAGGGGTCCCTCCCATGAGCCCAGCACCAGCAAGGCACTTCATCTTTTTGACCTATGGATTCAGTCTGGAAGGTGGCTATCACGATTCCCATTTTACAGATGGGTTATTGAGGTTTACGGGGTACGTCTCTGGCCTAGAGTCGACCAGCTTGCAAGGGACAGAGCTGGGACTCGAGCGCTGGCCTTTGGGATCCGCACGTAAGCTGCCGTGCTCCTCCCCTGTTTCTCTTGACCTCCCCTGGGATCAGGCATGGGACACCATGGGCCCGTAGTCCCTGGGGAGGGTGGCTGAGGTAGGTGGAGGCTCTGGTCAGAGGCGGGCGAGTTCTGGTGCCCCACGCCTTTCCCTGTTCCCGACTCTGCAGGGAGAAGAGCCACCCCTCAGTGCCTTACCACTACTTCGAGAAGGGCCGGCTGGACGAGTGCCAGATGTACCTGGCACACGAACGGGCGCCCCGCAGCGCCCACCGCTTCATCACCGAGAAGGCCGTGTTCTCCCGCTGGGCCAAGAAGAGACCCATCGTGTTTGCCCACCCGTCCTGGAGGGGACAGTAGCCCCGTTGCCCAGCCAGCCGCAATGCCTTCCCCAGGCCTCCGTTCCATTCACACTCCACCAAAAACATTTAATTTATGGTTCCTGCCTCTACCACGTGCCAGATGGACCTAGAGTCTCCTGGAGGCACTTGGAGCCATCTCAGGCCTCCAGACCTGAAGGGAAGAAGAGGGGGGCCATGGTGACCTCTGTCCCCTCCTCCTTCCCCTCGCCCCCCGAGTCATCTGAATCTTCATTTTGGCGTCCATCCCACCTCCAGGGTTTGTCCAGTGGCCTTTGCCCCCAGGGCTGATGGCCCTCCACTCACCAGCTTTGTGACCTTTTCACCAGCCTTGGCCCTTCCTCTCTACACTCCCACTTTTGGTGCCACACTTCCCAGGAACTTGGGGTTCACTGGGCGAAGGGACCTTTGGACTATGATGCCGGGATCACCTCAAATGTACGGGTAAACGTGCGTTTTCTGGAAGGCTGCCTCCAGTGTGGCTTTGTGTGCTGTGGGGACTGGGGCTCCTCTCCCTACCACAGTCGCATAACCCGTTGGGTTGAGGGCAGGCCAAACCCCGGGGCTTCTCCCCAGACCCACGACTGGCTGGGCTTCTCGCCATCTAATCTGCCTGTGCGTTTCTTCCCTAAGAGCCCCTTCCCCACCAGGTCAGAGAGTCTGGCCCCATAGCTCCACTTGGCCCAGGACGTGCCCCAACTCAGAGACTCCATGGGACCCCCACCCTGCACCCAAGGGGCACTGGGAGGAGAGTTCGGAGCCTGGGAGGAAACCACTTGGGGTGCGAAGAAAATCTCTCCACTTCACGTCTCCTCCCTGGTCCAAGGTCACATTCCAAGGCTGTTGCCAGTTAAATTCCCAATTAACTCGAGTTGGTTACATTGCAAGAAAGTGAGGATGGGAGGAGGTGGGCGGGCCCGGGGCGCACCTTTTCTGCGCTTCAGTTGCCTCACCTATAAAGTGGAAAAGGTCAGCCCACCAGCAAACGGCAAGGGCATGCAGGCGCCCTGGGAGGGGCTCGTCTTAGCCTGTTTTACGGATGAGGCGAAGCCACTGGGCTTAGCCAGGATGCAGTCCCGGGTCTGAGAGCTGAGCTTGAGCGTCTGGGCCCTGAACCAAGAGGCTGGAAAGAGCCCACAAGGGCTTCACCATCCCTCTCTTCCTCTCTCCCACCTTCCTTCATCTGGAGACCAGGAAACTGATTAGTGGAGGACCAGGGCGCAGGACCTCAGGCTCTCAGCTGGAATGGAGCTCTGGGTTCTAGCGTCCAGCTCCAGGAGTCAGCCACTTCATGGGCGTGTGACCTGTGCAGTTGCCCTGGGCCCTGTGCTTGCCTAGCTTAATGTTCTTGATACTACCTGGAAATTTGAGGAGTTCCCGCCCCCCACAAGGGCTGCACATTTTCATTGTGCTCTAGACCCCACAAATTTTATAGCTGGTCGTGCCAAGGAGTCTGGATGTCCTCAAGAGAGACTGGAGACCTGGCATCTGGCCCACGGCGCTGCCTTTTATGCTGTGCCTCCCCTACCCCATGCCAGGCAGGCTCAGGAAGCTCAGCAAGTGTGTGAAGAGGGAGGAGAGCCGTGAGCCGTGAGCCGGGGGAGGCAGGAAGCTCCGTGGTGGGAGAGAGCAGGCTGACAGCCGAACCACGGCTGCTGGCCTGGCAGTGGCGAGTGTCTCTGAGCAGGTGTCAGGCAGAAGAGTGGGATATAACTTGGCAGGTGAGTGGCTGGTGGGGTAACTTCTGGTTGCAGAGGGAGGCCTCTGGAGTCAGACCAGGCCTCATTCTGCTTCTACTTCCTGCTATGGGACCCTGGCAAATTAGTGCCTCTCTCTGAGCCTCTAAGTTTAATCTGTAAAAAAAAAAAAAGAGATTAAAATCACCCCTACTTCACAGGATTATATGCATTTAGAGAGATGGCATCTATAAAGTACCTGTCCCCAGGGCTGGCACTTGATACGTGGGAGCCATCATTTTCAATGGGGTCGCCTTTGCTCACCTAGCCCCACCCTCTTTGGTGGTGATGGATGGGCAGGAAGACCTCCCATCCCTATCAGCTCTGTGCTCACAGCCTCATCCTAGGACTCCAAGGCCCGAGTCCACTGGATGTGATAGGAATTGAACTCAACCCCCTCCCAGGCGGTTGCTTTCTCTTCCTTCATCTCCTGGAAGACGCCAGCCCAGCCTTTGGGCCCAATCAACAGAGGTGTTTCTGTCCTGGCCCTGCCCCCGGGTGGGGAGTGTTTACTGCTGAATTGGCCCAAGTGATGGTGACCTGGCAGGAGCCATCCACCAGGTACTTCCTTCAGGCAGATGAAGATGGCATTTGCCTGGTCTGGTGACTGGTTCTAGACCTGCTGAAAGCTCCCTGAGGACCCCTATCTCCGCCACTGCAGTTCTTGCAGCTTCTAGAAGGTGAGTTGGGGGCAGGAGCCTACTCTTAGCTCAGGAGTGTGGCGGCAGGGTCGGGGCACCTTGGCGTGCAGCCCCATTTTGGGACTTTGTCTACACCCTGACTCCTTTGTCCCTTCAGCTGGTCTGCTGGGGACTTACCCACTTCTTGCTGAGGCCACAGGGGCAGCCAGGTGAGCCTTGCAGCCTGGAGCTATCTTCAGGGACATTTCCACTCCGAGGAGCTTGGGGCCAAGCCAGGAACTCACACTCAAATCTCATCTAGCCAGGTGAGGAAGGGAACATGGGTTCTGCCGAGTACTGGTAGACACCTGTGTCCAGTGTCACTTGGGCCAGCCTGACTGCTCCAGCCTCGGTCTGTGAAGAACCAGGTACTTCCTGGTTCCAGACCCATGGCCAGGTCTCGAGAGCACTTGCTTAACGGAGCAGCTGCTGTGTACAGGCCCTCATCTGCTGGCAGCCCTCCCCTGCTAGTAGCCCTCACTGGCCTCTCTTCAGAGGGCCATCCATCTGGTTCCTTATCTATCCAGAGGGAAGAAGGCCAGAGTCCCCAGTCTTGGCTCCCACCCTGGCCCTGGCCAGGGCCCAGTGTACGGTATCATGGGCAAGTTGTGTCCCCTTTATGGGCCCTGTTTTCAGTCTTTGTAAATTGGGAGCTGGGGTGGCAGGTGAGGAGGTCTCTGAGGATTCTTTCCAGAACGCTGTGGAAGGGGAAAATCCTAACAGTGCAAAGATTGCTAAGGTGCAAGAAGAGAGGTCACACCTGGGACCCCCACCCTGGGGCAGGAAGGGCTGAAGCAGAGGCCATCTCCCCCAGACCGTGGGGGAGCGGCTCCGTGAGGCAGGATCAGGCAGTGTGGCACTAGGAATGGCCACAGCCACCCAACCGTGAAAGTCCTGCTGTGAGTGTGGGCAGGCCTGGGGCTTCAGAGCAGAAAGGCCTGTGATTATTCAGCAGACGGGCCTGGGGGAAGCCCAGCTTGGGCGCCTGTGTGTGTGTGTGTGTGTGTGTGTACGCTTTGATCCTCATTTCTCCCTCTAGAAAGTGGGGATAACAGTCGTACCCATCTCATAGGCTATTTTAAGGCTTCAGTGAGGTATGTTTGCAAAGTGCCTATCACAAGAGAAAGCACGTGACACTTGTTTTTCTTATCCTCGTTATTACCGAAGTGGTTGTTATCCTTCTCGGGGCTGTTGAACAAACTCAAAAAGAGTCTGGAGGCTTCGGCTAGAAATAAGTGATAAAGATTTATTCCAGGGTTTTAGGGCTTGCAAACTGGAAAGGCAATTAGGCAAGACCCAGAGTGCTCTAAACAAGAAGGAAAAGCTGAGGGTTCTTATAGTAGAAAAGTACTTTTAAAGAAGAATCAGCCCTGCGTTCTTGGTCGCTGGATTGGTGCCACGTTGTAATCCTCTAGATGGTGGTCTTGATGCTGGATGTCAGGTGGTCTGGATACTTGAACATCTTTTCCTTAGTTAATCAGAGTGTTACGTGGAGGTTTGATGTCAATCTGGGCATTGATTCAGGACTGTAAAGTTCAAAAATTTAAGTTCCCAGTGAAATAAGAATAGAATCATTTCCTCATATACCTCAACTTGATTTTAGTAATTTAGCAACTTGACTGAATTGACTTCATTTATTTTTTCACTCTATTGCTCAGGGCTCAGGAAAGCCAGCCCTATAGCAGAGCCTCCTGAGGCAAGCCAGGGCCCCAAGACATGGCGGACCTGAGTGGGGAGCTCCGGGTCCGGATTTGGTCCAGGAACTAGGCTGTTGCACCCTCTTATTTGTACAGGTCATTGGCCTGGGATAGGGAGAAGGGCTGGGGACAGGATGCCCTACCCTGGTGCAGCCTCCAACCTCATGGATGACCTAGGGCAAGGAGCTCCCCTTTTCCGAGCCCCCAGCAGTTGGGTTCATCGGCCTTCCTGCCTGACTGCCCTGGCCCCGGCTCTGTGGTTTGCTATCCCGTCAGGCAGCCAAGGAGGGCCAAGGGTGGGGATGGGCTGAAGTTCAGGAAGTAGATGGAGGTACACACCAGAAAGGCAGGAAGCCTTTCATCCACCCTCGGCCTTGCCCCAACCAACCCCCACTTTTGCTTTAATTAAAAACAAAGTGGTATTAACTTAACAAATTAGTCTGATACAAATAACCTGGAAGTTTATAAAGCAAAAGTGAAGGTAGCACCCACCCCTCCTGCTTCATGTCCGCTCCCCAGGGGAAACTACTGAGTAGTTTCCAGTAGTCACTCCTGGATTCTTCCAGACACCTTCCATGTGCATTTACAAACACATCGATAGCAGTATTTAAAGAAAGGACTCATGCTATATACGCAGTTCATTTTTGATGAATTAAAAATAAGCTTTTAAATATAAAAACATTATATAACTGCAATCTTAAATTTTTGAAAATACAGTTAAGTCAAAAGAAGAAAAAGCAACCCATAATCTCATCATTCCAGAAATAACCACTATTAACACTATGATACCTAAGTGGTATCTCTCCTTATTTTTGATTTTTCCCTTTTTCTCTCATTTTTCTTTTTAAATACTGTTATACACACAAATGATGGCATTCATCATACTTGTAAGTTATAAGTAATAATATAATGTACACCTTGAACCCATGTCCCACTTAAAGACCAGATCCTTACTAGAAATTAGACCCTTACTAGTTTCTTCCCCTCTCCCACATCCCTGCCTCACCCATAGACAACTGTATTCTTGACTTTAGCTTTGAAAACTTTAATCACCCTGATAGGCAAAAGCTAGTTCCTGTCCCTGGCTCTGAGAGGTGGCCTACTGCCTGCTGTATACCTTAATAATATATTGTGTAGTTCATTTGTCTTCCGAGACTCGTCTTTTTCATACCTTATGTCCCTAAGTTTCATCCATTTAATCGTAGCTCATTCATTTTCCCCTGCCATTTAATATTTCACACTGCGAATGTGCCATCATGCAAAAAAAGTCCATTCTCCCGTTGATAGATATATGGGGCTGTTTCCAGTTTAGTGTTATCGAGCTCCATTTTATACAGGTGTAAGAATTTCTCCAGGGTACATACCCAGGAGAGGAATGCACATTTTTACATCTTTGTTTTCCAAAGGAATTATAGAGATGCAGTTCTTTAATGTGCTTCTTCATTTGAACATCCTGTAAGTATCCTGGCCATCCCGTCTGTCAACACATATTGACCTACAGCATTCATTTTAGCAGGGCTGTGCCTTTATTTCACCAGGCACCTATCATGGCTACTTATTATTTTCACTATTATATAAAGTGATATAATAAATACCCTGAAAATTAAAAGTCAGTAACATTTTTAATCCTTACAACACCCTATGAGGTTGTTCTCCTTATTTTCTAGAGGCGTGCAGGGGAAAGGTAAGTCATGTGCCAGGCGGTACAGCTAGAGGGTGCAGAGCTGGACTTGAACCCAAGGTTGAACCTGAGTTCACCCAGGGTGACTACTGGGGTGCAGGGCTTTGGATGCCCTGCCTAAGGGAACTCAGCAACTCAACTGATTCCAAGCGCCATGTGCTTTGAGACTCAGTTTCCCCAAACCGGAGCCAATAAAGCGAGACGGAAGTGAGCCCACAGGAAAGGGTTCCAGAAGGTTATTTTCGTTGTCACTACTGCGAAGCGCTCACGTGGCCCGCGGAGTCGCCTCCCCGCCCCCGCTTCTCCCAGGCACCGCCCAGAGGCGGAGCCAGCCGGGGCCCCTCGAGGCTCCGCCCGCCTCCCTGGCCTGGTCTGGTGCTTCGAGGGGCGGCGCTAGGACCCAGCGGGCCCGGGCTGCGATGGGGCCTGGGCGGCCAGAGGAGCGCGGACCCCAGCTCCCGGATCCTAGCGCCATGTGAGGGGACTCGGGGGCCGCGGGGGGCCGGGCGCTCCCCGGGGGAGGTGAGCTGGTGCCACGCGGGGGCGGGAAGAGGGAGAGGGTGCTCCCTGCGCCCCTGGGGGATGGGGAGTGATGATGCGGGGGCTCTGGGGGCTACCCTAGACTCACTGTCTAGCCAACTGCGCCCGGAGACCCCGGTCTTTGCGCCCAAGGGCCGTCGCGGGGTTTGCGGGGCCTCCTGTAGCTGATTACCCCATTGGAACTCGGAGAGCCTGCCGCCGTCCTGCTTCCCTTCTCTTCCAAGCTGGGGTTAGGGCTCCGGATCCCCCGGAGTGCCGGAGTTGGGGTCAGCGCAAAGGGGGTTGGCGCGGAGGGTGAATCGCCCTCCACCCCAGGTGGACCCACGGGCTCGAAGGCCCCCATCCCGGAGTTAGATGCCCCCTCCCCCTTCATCCCGCGCGACTCGTGGGGGCATCCCGACCCTGCAGGAGGGCTTCCGGGGCTGGGAGAGGCAAAGACCCCCTAACAGGGCAGGGTGTGGCCCACACGGTTATCCCAGGGACCCAGCCCTCCTGCACTGCTGCCATGAGGCGGAGTCCACGCTCCCCGCCCAGCGCTCTGGGCTGCCATCTCCCCAGCCTGAGCCAGCTGTTGCCTAACGGGCTTGCCCCCCACCCCCTCCTCCGTGCCGGGCTAGGTGCTGGGCACACACTCGGTGGCCTCTGGCTCATTCCAGTCCTGGGAGATCCTCGAGGGAGATTCCATCAGCCTCAGCCCTTTGCTGCTCCCGGCAAACAAGTCTCCCCAGCAGGCTCTGGACAGCCCTGCAGGGCACTTTGCTTCTCTGAACCTCAGTCTCCTCATCTGTGAAATGGGGAGTAAGAGACCCTACCATGCATTGTTGCCGGGAAGATTGAGTGAGTGGGTGATGCTTAGCATGGCTACCGCACACACTCCTGAAATGAGAGATTAGTAGCTGGGCGAGGGGTCAGAGGAAGGAGTGTGTTTCCCTGGCAAACTCGGTGAGGCGGGCCTTGAACAACTCTGTGAGTTGCCTATTCTTATTACTCCCATTTCACGGATGAGGAAACTGAGGCTCAGAGAGGTCACATGGCTTGCCCGAGGCCCCTCAGCCAGTAAGTGGTGGACCTGGCATTTGCACTTGAACCTAAGGTGTTGTACTGACCATGGCATTCTCAAGAGCAGCATCGTGAAGGGGGCTGATGGTTGGTGGTCCTGGCTGAGGGCACTGCTCAGGCAAAGGTGGGAAAGTGGCAGGGGTGAGGGAGGGTTTGGGGGGGGTGGAGGTTCGGCCTGGTACCTGGAGTGCTCTAGTGTGTCTGGAGCAAGGGGCATGGAAGGAAATGGTGAGTTGGGAGCCTCGGCTCAGCTGGACGGGTGAGGGCCTGGAAAGTCAGAGGCTTCAGGGCTGACAGGGGTGACCCTGGGATTCTGGACTCCTGGCTTTTGCCCTGATGGGCTGTGAGTGCAAGGAGGGGCCACTCTTCCCTTCTGATGAGCTTCAGTTTCCTGATCTGTACCCAGTGAGAATCCCGGGGTCTCCCTGACTAGCTGTGAAGGATGGCCTGGGCGAAACCTGAAACCCGGCTGGGAAGGCAGATGGAGGGCCTCCTCCGGGGACGGGGTGGGGTTGGGCAGTGGGCGGAGTCAGGACCTAACCAATAAGGAGAGGCGTGTGGTGAGGAGCCTCTTGGCCTGAGGTTCTCCGGCTATTCCTGGTGGCAGTGTCGAGTAAACAGCAGCTAGGTCAGGGGGTGGAGATAGTGGCGGGAGCTGTGAGGCCCCTGGAGGGGAGGGCAGAGCTGGGGAGCCCCGGCCCCAGTTTCTGCCTCTGCACTTGCCCAATCTTAGTGCCCTCTGGGCTTGAATCTGCTGGAGGTGGCTGGACAACAGTTCTTATTTGCTTTTGACAGGCGGGAATATTGAGATATGGAGAGGAGCTGGGTCCTGTGAGGATAGGGGCTGGTTGGGGAGTGAGGAGCAGATCTGGCCTTGTCTTCTCACAGCGGAGGCCACTGGGGCTGGGGCAGGAAGGAAGGGCTGCCCAAGGCTGCATTGTCCCCTGAGGTCCCCCACCCACCCTGGGGCGGGGGGGAGGGGTGCTGTGATTATGGCCATCTGACAGATGAGTCTGAGCCCTTAACCTCCAAGATCTTACTCGTTGATTAATGAAGTCATTCAGTGATCCTCTTGCACCACCTCCAGGGGCTCTGGAGGCACAGTAGAGAATTTGAGTTGGCTGCACCCTCAGGGAGCTCTCAGCCTTGCTTAGCAAGGTGACACACAGGGGAACTTCCTGTGGGGTGCAGGCTTGCAGGATGAGTGGATGTGAGTGGGGTGCAGGAGGTCAGGGTGTTGCAGACAGTTTATGCAAGCCCTGGAAGCGTGCAGGTGCAGAGGGGTTTGGGGACTGTTCCTTCGTTCTGAGGGGTGCTGGCTGCCTAGGAGAGCCAGGGTGTGGGAAGGCCCCTGCTGTGGAAACAGAGGGGGAGAGAGCAAGGGTCAGGAAGAGAGCCAGGGTTCTGTCACCACCTGGCTGTGTGACCTCAGGCAGTTTTTTGCCCTTTCTGGGCCTGTCTCCATCTGCAAAATGGATATGATCCTGAGCCTTGAAGTAATAATGGGTGGGTAGGAGAGCCGGCAGGGGTGGGGACGGTGTAGCCTTTGACCAGCTGGACCTAGGGGAGGGCAGCTGGCCATAACCCTTTCTGTGGCTTGCAGGCGTGAACCGACATCCCTGCCCCCCGGGCCACCTGCAGGACGCTGGCCCCTGCCCCTCAGCAGATGCTGGAGAGAGATGAGTAGCAACAAAGTAAGTCCCCCTTCATTTCTTGTCCTCATCTCAGCTTCTTACTTTCCTCGGTGAGATGGGCTCCTTCGGACCTGTCTCAGACCCAAACCATCACAGGTCTCTTCCTTGCCAAGAAGTGGCTGATACCTGTGAAGTCCTGATTTGAGCCCTGCTGTGGCCATTCATCTATATGGCTTTGGACAAAGTTCTGCCTCTTTCTTTGGGTCCAGGTCTACCTCTGTCCTTCTTAGGCTTGACCGGGCCATTTGTAGTAAAGGATCATCTGAGAAGGTGACTTGGAGTGCTGTGTAGGGGGTGGGGTTGGGGAGGTAGAGGTGAATGGGGGACTGGGGGGGAGGGGGTCAGCCAAAGATGAGGGAGTATTGTGAGCATCACTCTGAGAGTGTCAGGATTCCCCATCATCCAGTCATTCATGCTTTCCTGAGCACCTACTATGTGCCTGGCCCTGCACACCCCTTTCCTAGGATCCACTGTACCATAGCTTTGGCAGAATCTGAGGGTTGGGGGCAGGGTGCTGTGGGTGTATCCTTCTGGGTCCAAATGGCAGAGAGAAACCACACAGTAAGTTGAATAGGGGAAGTTTAACCCATTTCCTGTTTAGAGAAAAAAAGTGCTGCTCGCTGTCAGTGTTAATTTAACATCACATGTAGAAATGCTGTGTTTTCTAAGGTTTGACATTTTCAGCAATCAAGAATCACTCTATTTTGTAAATGGAAATACCAATACTAAAAACATGGTGCTACAAATAGGACGATGTCATTCGTTTCCAAAGACTATTGATATATTAGAGGGATGCGAAAATGATAGTGAGATATTTTGTGGCGAACCTTGGGGGTAAGGTTAGGACTGTAATCCACAAGTTACCTTGGGGTCAACGCTGCAGCTGTCAGCACTGCCAGCGAGTATTCTCGGGGCAAATAGGAAATGGGTTAATGGATAGTTATTAACTATAATCGGGCATTGGTGTAACAAGGAATTGGAACTTTAAGGAATCCAGGAATAGCAGGTATTAGGAGCAGCCACCGCCCCCTGGGCTGAGATCCACGCCTTTATGGAGAGGGCAGAGCTATGGCCCACTGGATGTCAGAGAACTCACTGTGCTAGTGGAAATTGTTATAAATCCACCTCGTAGGCTACTACATGAGAGGTCATTCGCAGGAGATAACTTCTGAGAGGCACCCAAGCTCCATACAGAACTGCTCCAGGGAGGGGAAGCTGGTGGTCTCTGGGTGTTCAGGTGGTTGAGTGTACTGCATGAGCTGAACTCTGGAGAAGCTGTGATCACAGCAGGAGCCCAAACTGCCTAAGGGTGGGTGCTGGAGGCAGCTGCCGAGTGCAACTGGTTGCTGGCCATTGGGCACTGGAGACAGAGCACATGCCTGAGAAGCCACCATGTGCACTGTGGGAGCAAGTGCCCCAGAAGCAGGTACAAAGCCCACTAGATCCTGGAAGCAAAATCTTTTCCTCTTGCAGTGTCTCTCAAGCGCCCTCTACTGAGAAACCTTAACATGCAGTTAGCTTGCATGGAAAAACAAGCAAAGGGCCCAGATCTATTTTCACAGAGCTGGCGAAAAGGGTGAATTTGGAGCTGAGAAGCAATACATCGATAATCAGCACAGGGGCCTCAGCACAAGGAGCCAGGGCTCCCAGGTCTCACCTCACCTTGCAGACCCTGGGCAAATGAATCCTTGCGGGCACTTTGGATATCACTTTCCTGCCCTGTCAGCCACATGGCGGTGCACTATCTATGCAGCCCGATTCCTGACCAGGTCCATCCCCTCCAGGTTTAGATAAATGAAGATTTACGGAGAGTGCTGTTTGGAGAAGACCTGAATCCTCTCATTGGACTGTCCTGCCTGTCTCCAAGCATCCTTCCAGCTGCAGCTGGAGGGATCCTTCTGATACCCACATCCAGTCCAATCCAGCATACCCTCCTCCTGAGGACGTTCTGTACTCCAGGCCTTGCCCTGAGGGCTGAGATACGGTGGGGAGCAAGGCTGACCCAGTCCCAGCCTCAGAGCTCATGGTAATGTGATCAGTGCTGTGATGGGGGTCCTCAGGGCTGGAGGAGGCCTTCCTAAAGGAGGTAGTGTCTGAACTGGTCTGGAATGAGGAGCAGGAGTTAGCTGGGCATGGAGACAGCAAGGAGGCGGGGCGCCGAGCCTGCCAGGTCGCTGAGCCCTCACTGGCCTCTCCTTTCTCCAGGAGCAGCGGTCAGCAGTATTCGTGATCCTCTTTGCTCTCATCACCATCCTCATCCTCTACAGCTCCAACAGTGCCAATGAGGTCTTCCATTATGGCTCCCTGCGGGTCCACAGCCGCCGGCCCTTCAACCTCAGGAAGTGGAGCATGACCGATGGCTATGTTCCCATTCTCGGCAACAAGGTAGGGCAGCCGCTTTGGGGAGCTCCCTGGGAGCTGCCTGGTGGCTGATCTCCCCACGGCCCACCATCACGGGTCCCTCCTCCTCTTCTTCTCTCCATTCCCTCCATCCCTCCTAAAGGAGAGGGTGGACCCTGGGAGTCAAGGCCCTGGCTTCCAGTGCCTTCGGTCCCTTGTTTGCTGTGTGACCTTAGACAAGAGCCCTGCCCTCTCTGGGCCTCATTTCTCTCCATGTTCCCATCCTTGGCACTAAAATCCTACTATGTCCTCAGTCAAAATCCCTTCGGAAAGGTGTCTCTGTTTTTCACCGATATTTCTCTGCTAGGGAGTCCACACAAGGTTTGGGAGGACATAGGGGTACCTGACAATGCAAAAACAGCCACCGCTCCTGTCACTCTTGATCCCCTGTCCCTATTTTACTTTCTTCCTAGCACACTTTACTTACCACCTGCTATTATTTTATCTTTTACTTGTTTGCTGTCTGTCTCCCCAGCCATGAGTATCTGAAGGCAGGAGTGGGGTTTCTTTTGCTCATTGCTCTGTCGGAGTACTTGGCCATTAGCTAGCTTGCTATAAATATCTTAAAGTACTGAGTGAGTGGGCTTTGGTTTCTTCCTTTAAAATGGGCATAATAATTCTGGTCTCCAGGAGGCCTGGATGTACAAAGCACAGGTCCTGGCATGGAGTGGTCGTGACAGTGTTGACTCCCCTTGCCCTCCCCAGACGCTGCCCTCCCGGTGCCACCAGTGTGTGATAGTCACCAGCTCCAGCCACCTGCTGGGCACCAAGCTGGGACCTGAGATTGAACAGGCCGAGTGCACCATCCGCATGAATGACGCGCCCACCACGGGCTACTCAGCAGATGTGGGCAACAAGACCACCTTCCGCGTGGTGGCCCATTCCAGTGTGTTCCGTGTGCTGCGGAAGCCCCAAGAGTTCATCAACCGCACTCCCGAGGTGGTGTTCATCTTCTGGGGCCCCCCAGACAAGATGCAGAAACCCCAGGGCAGCCATGTGCGTGTCATCCAGCAGACAGGCCTGTTATTCCCCAACTTGGAGGCCTACGCCGTCTCTCCCGGCCGCATGCGCCAGTTTGACGACCTCTTCCGGGGTGAGACGGGCAAGGACAGGTACCAGCCTCCTGCCTGCCCCCTCTAGCCAGCCTCTGCTCCCCTTCCGGGAGCTCGGAGGTCCTGCTGCTCCCGGCATGCACTGCTCTGAGGGTGTGGTCACTTCTTGCCGCCGTCTGCTCAGGTTACCTACGGGAGTTCTCTTCGTGTCCAGCTCTTAGCACGAGTCATTTCCAACGTGCTCTGCATGGCCTCGTCTCCCCCGGAGGGCTTCCTTCCAGCACTTCTTGTTTTAAGCGCTCCGTTGCTCCCAGCATGCTCTGTTCTAAGCATATATCATTCCCAGCCTCGCTCTGACTAATCTTAGAAAGGCTAGGCCAGTGCCGTCCAATAGAAATGTAATGTGAGCCACATACGCAATTTAAATTTATGTAGTAGCCACATTAAAAAAGTAAAAAGAAACATGTGAAGTTATTTTTGACATGTTTTATTTAACCCAGTATGTCCAAAGGTGGTCCTGTATATATTTTGTTTGACTTACACCTAAATATTTAAAGTTTTGGAGCTACTGTAAATGGTATTTACAAAATTTTTTTTTGGTTTCCAATTATTCATTGCTAGTATTTCGAAATATGATTGATTTTTTGTGAGTCGATTTTATATCCGTAATCCTGCTAAATTTACTTATTGATTCTGGGAGATTTTTGTAGATTCTTTGGGATTTTCAGTGCATTTGATCATGTATCATGTAAGGACATGCAAATAAGGACAGTTTTATTCCTTCCTTTCCAACATGTATACCTCTTATTTCTTTTTCTTGCCTTATTGCACTGACTAGGACTTTCAATACGATGTTGAATTGTATTTGAAATGGCGACAGTAGACATCCGTGCATTGGTCCCAGTCTCGGGGAAAGCGTTTAGTTTTTCATTATTGAATATGATGTTAATTACAGTATTTTTGTAGCTGTCCTATATCAGGCTGAGGAGGTTCCCTTTGCTTACTAGTTTGCTAAGAGTTTTTGTCATTACTGGATATTGAATTTTATCAAATGTTTTTTTTGCATCAATTGTCATGTGGTTTTTCTTAAGACTGTTAATATGGTGGCTGGTATTGATTGATTTTTTTTTTTTTTTTTTTTACGCCTATAGATCTTCCTAGGTAGTCTCCCATCCAAGTACTAACCAGGCCTGACCTTGCTTAGCTTCTGAGATCAGTCAGGATAGGACTTTTTCAGGGTGGCATGGCTGTAGACTGATTTTTAAATGTCGAGTTAGCCTTGCATTTCTGGAGTAAACTCCACTTGGTTGTGGTGTATTATTTTTATATATTATTGGATATGATTTGCTAATATTTTGTTGAGATTTTTGTGTCTGTGTTCATGAGAGATATTGGTCTGTAGTTTATTTTGTACCGTCTTTGGTTTTGGTATCAGGATAACTCTGGCTTCAGAAAATGAATTGGAAATGATTCCTCTTCCATTTTCTGGAAGAGATTGTATAGAATTGGTGTTCTTTCTTATTTAAATGTTTGGTAGAATTTGCCAGTGAAACTATCTGGGCCTGAAGAGTTCTTTTTCAAAACATTTTAAAATACAAATTCAATTTCTTTAATGGTTACAAGATATTCAGATTATCTATTTCATCTTGGGTGAGTTTTAGTAGTTTCTGGTTTTCAAGGAATTGGCCCATTGCATCTGAGTTGTCATGTATGCAGTTTTTTTGTGGTATGTAATTTCTTTTATGTTTGGAGGGTCTATGATGATATCCTTTTTAACTCTTGATTTTGGTAATTTGTATTTTTTTCTTTTTGTTAGTCTTGCGAGAGATGATTATTTTTTAAAAAACTTCAAAGAACTGCCGCCAATCAAAAATATCCAAGATATTTTCAGTTCAACATGTAATCAATGTCAAAAATTATCAGTGATGTATTCTACATTTTTTTTATACTCTAAGAAATCCAGTGTGTGTTTTATACTGGTGGCACATTTCAACCACATATTAAGTGCTCCTATGTGCCCTTATGTGCCACACGTGGCTGCTTTAGTGAGAAGCACAGCTCTGGGCTCTTAGCTACTTAATGCTTTGCTATAAACTTGTTACTCCCAGCATGACTGTCTCGGATTGTCTCCCCTTGGGAATTTGCCGCTAGCATGGGCATAGCTGCTTCTAGCATGTTCTGTGATCATGGTCACTCCCAGCCTGGTCCCAAGTGTGACCAGTCTCCCAAGGAGTTTATTCCCAGCATGCCCTATTCCTATTCTTTCCCTGCCAAGGACCTCTCTCCACACCCCTCATCTCTGCTCAGACCAGCCCCCTACTGGCATCGGGCTGGACCAGGGGTGACTGAAGTTGCCCCACCCCACCCCGCCCGATGAGTTGGTGGGTGGAGTTCTTGGAAACTCTGTGGGGATTGACTGGGCCTCCCTGCCTGCCGCACCCTGCCTGCATGCCCCTTCATCATGCTCCCTCTCTGCCCCCAGGGAAAAGTCCCATTCGTGGTTGAGCACAGGCTGGTTCACCATGGTGATTGCGGTGGAGCTGTGTGACCACGTGCACGTCTATGGCATGGTCCCCCCCGACTACTGCAGGTGAGCCCCTCCAGGACAATGCCCAGTCACTGGCTGTGGGATGGAGCTGGGGGCCTGGAAACCGTGGCTGGGGGGCCTTCGAGGGCCGCTCTTTGTTGGTATTCAAACTGCTCTGCAGAGAGCTAGGCTCCTTGGAGCTACCTCGGGGGCCTCTACCCCAAGCTCAGCGAGAGTCCAGAGTTTATATATTAATAGTAAGTAGTATTATTACTATATGAAAATCCCATGAGGTGACAGCTGTTCTTTACTGAGTGCTGACCATGTCTCAAGCTTGGCTATGCTTATTATCTCATTCATTCCTCACAGTGACTCCAAGTGATAGGTACGTTATCCTCCCTATTTCATGAATGAGAGAAACTGAGGAAGACGTTTGTGAGTGGCCTGAGGTCCCACAAACAGTAATGGGTGGGGACCAGGCTCCAGAGCCCATAGTCCTTTACCCTACTCTGCCACCCTCTTGGGGACAGGAAAATGTCCACCGCATTAAAAAAAAAACATTTTGGTGGTCACCAACCTCGTTCACCTTATGCTTATTTTATAGATGGGGAAACTGAGGCCCAGGGAGGGACAGGGGTTTTCCCTCACTGAGGTCCTACAGCAGGTCAGGGGCTGGAAAAAGCAAGGGCTCTGCCAGTGCCCACCCTGCCCTCACGGCCCCATCTGCTCTGCCCCAGCCAGCGGTCCCGCCTGCAGCGCATGCCCTACCACTACTATGAGCCCAAGGGGCCGGACGAGTGTGTCACCTACATCCAGAATGAGCACAGCCGCAAGGGCCACCACCACCGCTTCATCACCGAGAAGAGAGTCTTCTCGTCCTGGGCCCAGCTGTATGGGATCACCTTCTCCCATCCCTCCTGGACCTAGGCCGCCTTGCCGGCGGGGCCCTCACAAGGGACACAGGAGAAGTGGCTCTCCGCTCAGCCACTTGACCAAAGGCTGTCTCCTGGCCATTCAAGGTTGGCCAGAGTGTCTTCTGGCCAATCAGGGTGTTAAAGAGGGTGCATCCTCCAGCCAGTCAGGGCTTGAGGATCTCTCTTGGCCAATCAGGGATTTGGGCTTCTATGTGGTTAATCAGGGGTGTCGGGATTTCTTGGCCAGTCAGGGTCAGAGTAGTCAAGCAGGGTATTTCTGAGTAATGTGAGGCTAAGGACATGTTCTTTCCCATGAGGCCTTGGTTCAGAGCCCCAGTATGGCCCTCGAATCACTTCCTGTTGGCTGGAACAGTGGGGTTCTATCCCAAGTTGCTGGGAACTTTGTGTTGCCCCTCACCTCCCAGAGCCAGAAAGAGAGGTTGCGTGGAGGGTGGGCACTGTCTGGAGTCTGGGCCGGGGCACTTGTGGGGTTTGTCGGGGGGTTCCAGAGGTGGGAGGCTGGCGACTTGGTCTTGGCTCTCCCTTGAGTGGCCTTGGACAAATCCCTTGCCTCTTCTCTGGCACCCTTTTGCCTGTGTCGGGTTTTGGGGGCCCGGGGTTCCTTTGTTGGGGGGCTGAACTCCCTAGGGACCCAGAGTTCTCTTCCCCATCTCCTCCTGGAAACGAAGGTATTTTTGCACAAATTCTCCCATTCTGGGAGACTCTGATAAGAATGAGACAAACCAGCTGTTTCTTCGCCCTCCCCCAAGCTGCCCTTAGCTTGGCTCTTAAAGAGCCAGGCCCCCTTTTCTGCCATCCAGCAGTGAGGCTTTCTACCTGTTGGAAGAGCCTTTGGGGTGGAGGCAGGGGGGACCTAGCCAAATTGGGGTTTCAAGCAGCCCAAGATTCTCCCTCCAGCTGGGTCTGGGAAAGCTCTAGGGGGCCAGGAGCTGCGTTGCCTGGGTTCGGGCAGCCCTCACTCTGTATCAGGCACTTTATTGCTGGGCCTTAGTGGGTTGGGTTTGCCCTCTGCTCTTCCGGATCCTGGAAGAGAAGTTTGGAGGCCTTCCTGGAGGAGGTTGTGGAACGGGAGGGGCCAGAAGCAAGCCATTGCACATTGGGGTGGGGGTGGGGGCCAGTGGCTCCCCTAGACTTGATTTTGTAATGATTTGTATAGGAATAAATGCTCCTAAGCTCCAGTTCCATTTCCTGTGTCTCCTGATCGAGCCAGGCTCTCTCTGGCCCGTGGCTTTGGGCCTCCTCAAGACAGTCAAGTGCCCACACTCTCTAGGTCGGGAGTGAGTCATGCACTTTGCAGCTGGGGTGGAGAGTTGGCAGCTCTGGGGGTTGGGAAGGTGGGGAGGTTCCCAAGCCAAACCTACCTGGCTTTTCCAGTCCTGCCTCCCCCTGCCTGTGTGACCTTGAGCAAGTCACTTCCCCTCCTCAGAGCCCCAGTTTCCTCATGGCTGAACCAGGACCACTCCTTGCCCTCAAGGAGCTCAGGTTCTAGAGAGGGGAGGGGCCCCATGACAGGTTCTGCCCCAGTCAGGCCACTATGGGCAGTAAGGGCTACAAAGACAATAATGCAAGTGATATGAGAGGGGCTTTTGAGGAGGTGATGTTCTCTGAAGGCCTGAAAGATGAGGAAGAGACCTCTGCAGGTTAGGGA
>NW_006441061.1:3869502-3874778 GCF_000325575.1 Pteropus alecto | reverse complement strand
GAAAGAGCTTCCTGCAGGGAGAGAAGGGGCGGGAGAAAACGACATTCCCGTCACAGAGTGCTGTTTGGGGACAGTTGGGAGGAGGTCAGAGCGGCAGGTTGACGGGGAGAGGGCAGAGGGCAGGCAGCGGGGTCAGAGGTGGGGCCTGGAGTCCTGAGTAACAGTCCTCCAGGGCCCCACAAGTGGGAAGCAGGCAGGGCTGCTACTCTGGGAGGGGTGTGGTGAGCTATGGTTGAGTAAAAGGCCTTGTTTACAACTCTAGGTTGGCAGGAGAAGCGGGGTCTGTGACTCTGGGAGATTACAACCTGTTGAGGCAGATAAGATGCCCTTGGGAGCAGAGGCCTGACAAAGGGTGACTGTGTGAGACAAGGGCAGCCCGCCTGCTCGGGACCAGGAAGGCTCTCCGGGCTCTGGGCCAGCCGAGGTGGTGGACCATGGAGCTGCAGGGAGCGAACAGGGAGCTGCAGGGAGCGAACAGCGACCTGCATTTGTCTCTCAATTCATGGATGCATTCAGGAAGTAGCCACATGCCATGTGCTATATTAAGTGCACCTGAAGAGAGGTGGACTGTCAGGTGGAAAGAATGGCCTGAACAATAGCCCAGCGGTGGGACCCATGGCCTCACTCAGTAGGCAACTGAGGGAGCCGTGGGAATGAGGCCATTAGGGACCAGATGGCAGAAGGCCGTCAGCTTGAGGAGGGCAAAGGCTCCATCCCTCTTGCTTAGAGAGGACATCTTGCTTGGATAGCAGCAGGACAGTCAGGAGGCTGGGAGGTCGCCAGGCCCGGGGCCCAGTGGTGGTGGTGGTGGGCGTGTCAGAGGGACAGGGACTCCTTGCAAAGTCATCATGTGGGGAGCCTGAGGCCCTGCATGGGGGTGGGGATGTGGGTGGGAATACTGTACACTCCAGCCCCGTGCAAAGGCTTCTGGGAATTTTCCCACTGGTGGGCTTGAAGAGAGATGCAGGAGGGCGTCAAGAGGGTGTAGACCCCGGGAAAGTTCAGTTTAGCAGCAAGAGGTAGGACTTTGGTGAAGGAAGCTGAAGGCAGGAGGCCCGGGGCCTAGTCCACAACCCCACAAACTCTCCCTCAGAGGGGTCCCACAGAGACCGGCATACTCATTGCCAAAGTTATCTTCCTGAAGCCACCTCATCAGGGTCCTCTTTGCTCTGAAACCTTCCCTGGCTCCCCACTGTGGCCAGGACCAAACCCACCTGTTTGTTTGGAGTTCAGGGCTCCCCTGCATCCCTGTCTGTCCCTCTCACCCCTGTGAGACCCCCATCCTGCTTGAGGGTGGGGGCATCTCCCGCCAGCTGCAAACCCCACATGTGCTTCCTGGGGCAGCCCCTCCTGCTGCTTCCTGCAGGCCCCACCTGGGGCAGCCCCTCAGGGGCACTGTGTGCTTCCTCCTGGATCCAGCTGTGAACCTCAGAGTGAGGCCATCCCAGATTTATCCCCCATGCTCCGATACTGGCTCATTTTTAAAGCCTGGGAATTTTTTATTTAACCAGGATATTTTAAAAATGTATTTTAAAATTGGTTTCATTTTATATAGTTATATTTATAGGTATTTTTATGTTATAAAATAACGGAAACCATACAAATGATATAAGATAAACAGTGAGGGCATCGCTCAGTCCTATTCCCTGTTAACAGTCTAGGGTATAACCTTCCAGATTTTTCTTCCATGCAATTTTTTTTCCTTCCCTCTGCTCCTCTCTCCTCTGTCCTTCCCTTCCCTCGTCTCTCCCTCCCTCCACTTGCTCCTTCTCTTCCTGGCTCCCTCCCTGCCACTCTTCCTCTCTCCCTCCTTTTTTTCTTTCTTTAGGTTATAGCTGAGAAAAAAAAAAATTCCTGAAACTTCAATATTCCAGCATTGGTGAAAAATCTATAGGTCATATGCCAATGAAATAATTAAAACAGGTACTTAAAATAGGTTTTTTTCCCCAGTTTTTAAGATTTTTAAACATTTCTTTTTATCGTGGTAAAAAACATAAGATTTACGAGTTAACCATTTTTAAGTGCACGGTTCAATAGTGTTAAGTATGTTTACACTGTCGTGAGTCAGATCTCCGGAACTTGTTCATCTTGCAGATCTGAAACTCTATATACATCCAACAAACCCCTTTCCCCCACCACCCTCAGCCCCTGGCACTACTTTCCGCTTCTCTGAATTTGACTACTCTAGATACCTCATGCCAGTGGACTCATACAGTATTTGTCTTTTTGTGACTGGCTTATTTCACTTAGCATAATAGCCTCAAGGTACATCCGTGTTAAAAGTGTTAAAAGTGTTTTATATATAAAGTAGTAGGAGCTGCTTGTATCAAAAAGAAAATGGGGATTTTACCATGGGGGGCGGGTAGGGAATCATGTGCACATACTCACCCTCTCAGTTCTGCTTCATTAACTTTAAGATGCCATCGGTTTGCTTCTAAGACGACATGATTACAGAGATGTCGAAATGCAAAGAAAAAAACTGAGGAATGGATCTTGCACACGCACGTCCCTGTGTGTTGAGAATCGCTGAAGGTGGGATGAGACCAGCACAGTGGGACTTTCTGCCTAATGTCTTATGTCCCACTAGCTCTGGCTTTCTTTCCCCTGCTGACTCTAGGGCAGTCACCGCCTCCCCACACGCCTGGCTGCACCACCGGCCCTCCCTCCCGCAAGTCAGTGCTCGCTGGCCCCAGGGAACCATCCTGTACGCATTTTGTGCCCATGTGTGGGATTCCTGAGGGTGAAGGGCACATTTGAAATTTTGATTGACATCATTAATTTGCTCTCCCCAAAGGTCATGCCAATGTGCACAGCCACCTACAGCTTTGCAGAGGGCCTTTTAAACTTCTATGGCAGACTGCCTGTCCCAGCACCTACCCCTCCCACAGATGGGGAAACTAAGGTCTCCAGGAGTAAAGACTTTGTCTGATGTCATAGGTGGCAGAGTTGGGACTAGATCCAGGCCTCCTGGTGTCCAGGCTGTTGCTAAGAAACCACCTACCTGAAATGATCTCCCAGGAAGTCTTATTCTCCGGCTGAAACACCTTCCATGGCTCCCTAGTACCTACGAGACAAATTCTGAATTTAACCCACTCCCTCTATCTGGGACTGCTGCCTTCAAGGTCATGGCGTGGTCTAGGGGCAAGTGTATGAGTTCTGAAGCTGCAAGGTGCTGGTCTCTGCCCTGCTACATTATTGAGCGCCTTTTGCCATGTGTCAGTCCCCACAGATAAACACATCACTTTCTACTTGGGAAACTTAGGTGAGCTAGCTTACAGGTGTGAAACTTACTTTCCTTCATGTTTAAGGATTCACAGACATGGCTGGAGTCCACACCTGGTGTGCCGTCAGCACTCATTAATGGGAGCTGTTCTTTTTAACAGGATCGTCGGTCCCCAGTCTGGGTACAGCATTCTGAATGTCCCACATCCTCGAGCTCACTTCACTGGGAGCTGCCAGGCAGTTCCATGGAGGCGGGGCTGGTTTTTATAATCTATACCACCACCAGCTGGGGGAGGGTTTTGTGGGTGCTCTTTGGGGTCCTGGGGAGTTTCTGTCCCAGAGGAGTCCTTGGGATCCCTTTCAACAAGGGAGGAGGAATTCCAGGTGGGTCTTGGCCAAGGGGCCGCTGGGCAAGATCTGAGGAGGGGCTGGGGGACTCGTCTGGCCAGCAAAGCTCCCAGAATCCATGCCTCAGTCCCCTCCCTCCCTGGTCTGGCCTCTCTCTGTCACCAATTTGCTGTGGGATTTTGTGCAAAGAGCCTCTCCTCTCTGGGCCTCAGTTTCCCCAGCTGTCACATGGGCAGCGTGGTCCTGTCCCGCTGGAGCGAAGTGGGCACAGTGGAGGCAACGCAGGAATGGAAAACTCTCAGCAAACCGTGAATTGCCATCTGCGTGTGTAGGCACAGCCGCCTGGCGGTGCATGAGGGAGGACTCAGCCTTACTCCGGTTTTCCATCAGGGCTCCGCTCTGGTCCAGTCTCCTCCCTTCCCGGTCCGTCCTCCCACCCTCCCTCCCTCCTGCCATCACGGAGCTGGCTCCCAGCATGCCGCGCGCTGCTGACAGCCTTATAAATAGTCGCCTTTGCGGGCGGGTGGCTGGCGAGAACGGGCAGGGCACACACTGGCCCCGGTGCCCACCCGCACCCCACCCCCAGGTCAGTGTGTGTGCCCGCGTGTGTCTGTGCGCGTCGGGGGGAAGCCGACGCGGGGAGAGGGGAAGCCGCAAGCACCTGGGGAGTGCGCGTGTGTGGTGTCCGTGGGGTTTGCGTGGCCGTGTATGTGTCCGTGGTTGTGATCTGTATTTGCCTGTCTCTACTCCCCAGGCTCTGCTCTAGGTATTTGTGCCACACTGTGTGAGCGCGCGCGCGCGTGTGCGCGTGTGTTGCAGTCCCTCCCAGCCTCCTAGACACTCACCTCTTTGTCCTGGCGTCCACTGCTGGGGCTCCAGGTTCCTGTCCTTGGCAAGTCCCAGCTGGGGCCTGGGGAGGGGGACTGTGGCCTGACTCCCTGCCCTTGAGGACCCAGGTGTGGCAGCCTCTGTGATTGGAGGAACTGTTCTGCCGCATCGTTTTGAGTGCCGCCGGGACAGGATGGCCCCTGGATGTTTGGCCCCCTGCTTAAGCCTTCGGAAAGGGCAGGGGCTCCTCGAGAGCCCCAGGGCAGCACATGGGGCTTTTCCTGAACATTGCTCAGCTCCCCGCCCAGGAATCTTCAGCTGCAGGGAGACAGGGCCTGGGGGTGTGGCCCCAGAGAGGGGATACGAGCTGCCCAAGGTCACACAGCTGAGCGATGGAGTTGGAATTTGAACCCCAGTGGATCACCAAATGCTGAAAAGGTTTCTCAGTCGAGAGATGAGAGACCTGGGACCTGCCCTTTGATTGGACCTTTGAGAGACCTGGGACCTTGCCATTTGATTGTAGTTAAGTTTCCATCCCCCGTCCCTGGCTCCCCAGACCCCTGGCAGACCATACCGTTATACCAGGAGCCACTACAGCCCTGATCCAAGGGCCTTATAAGGCCTGGGTGCTGAGTCCGTAACCAAACTCCATCCAGGACCCCTGGCCTCTGGGAGGCCTCCTCACAACCCAGGTTATTTTGGACCAAGGAGGTGGCAGGTGCCAACAGGACAGAGGGGCTTAGGTTACTGGGAGGGGGCGGGGCAGGGCGGGGTCGAGGCAACTCCTTAGGCATGGACAGCAACTGTGAGCTGTCCCTGGCCTGGGGGCACCCTCTCTCCTGCTCGCTGCTGAGCGGTGTTGGCAGCTACTGTCCTTC
>NW_006441061.1:3857714-3869459 GCF_000325575.1 Pteropus alecto | reverse complement strand
AAGGGGAATGGTCAGCAAAGCTGCTTAAGGACCTACTGGGTGCTGGTCCCAGAGCAGCAGAAAACGGCAGCCCCAGGTTTGATCGCAGCTTGGCCCTGGAACAGTCTCTCATCTCCTCTAAGACTCAGATTCCTCCTGAGAGGGTCGTGACGATGGAGCAAGGTCCCCTAGCCTAGGCTCAGCCCGGGCCAGGGGAAGACAGGCCTGCAGCACAACAGAGAGGTCTAACACAGTATGCTGTGTGTGACGCCAGGGCAAGTTCAGAGGGGACAGCCGCCACTATGGAAGTGGAGGGCAGATTCCAGGAAGGCTTCCTGAAGGAGGTGACCAATCTGAATTGAGGCTTGAACAATAGCACCTTGGGGAAAGGCATCCAGGCATTGGGGGCTCCAGCGGGGGCCTGGAGGTGGGATACAGTCATGGTAGGTGAGGGAGCCCCCAGCAGTTTAAGTGGCAGCCGATAAAGCGGCAGAGGGGTGGAGGCAGATCACCAGGCCATCGGCTACCTTTGGGGCCCAGGCTTTATCTCTTGGGACCTGAGGAGTCTACACTTGGAAAGGTTTTAAGCAGGCGAGTGACATGGTCTCAAGCTTGTGGAAAATTCCTGCAGGTTGCCTCGTGAGGTATGGAGGTGGGGAGACCTCCTTGGAGCAAGGAAGTGGCCGTGAGGACACAGACTGAGGAGGGGTTTAGGAGCAAGAGGACTGGGAAGTGCTCGTGCGGAGGAGGGGGGTGTGAGAGAAGGTCCTTTAGCTGGGGAAGCAGGAGGGACTCATTGTTCAGAGCCTTGGGCCTGTCCAGGGGTTGTTGACTTATGGGGTTGGGTAGAGAGGCCTGGGCTGGCTGGGCAGGGAAGTGGGCTCCTGGGAACCTGAAACCAACAGTGAGAGGGTGGAGTAGACACCTGGGGTGTGGGGGCCGCCAGAGGAATGCTGGCTGAGGGTCAAAGGTCAAGGCAAGAGTGGCTGTAATGGTTGCTGGTAGCCTTGGGGAGGGCTGGTGGGTGGGGCCCCAGGGAGTACGGGCGGCAATTCTGAAGAGACTGATGGGAAGGCGAGATTGAGGGAGGTCCCTGGGGGGCTGTGGAAGCAAAGTGGGTGACAAGAGGGGTTAGGGTTGATTTACACGCTGAGGGGATGGGAGGGCAGTGGAGCAAGGTTCTCAAGGGGGCGAAGGGGCAGGGGTCACATGGGGGGTAGAAGCTGGACCTGTGCGGGGTGGGGGACTGAGAGCCTGGGGACCCCTCCTTTGAAAACTGCAGGGCTGTGTCCACACGAACGGCTCCAGCAGCTTCCTCCCCTTCAGACTTGTGCATCCCTTTGAATACCCTCCCAAACCCCATCCTGGGTGAGGACACATGCAGCTCTGGTCTCTCCTCCCTCCTCCCTCCACTTCCTTAGCTGCTTTCCCTGGGGAGCCAGAGCGTTGTCAAGGTGTCAGGCAGATGCAGGACTGAGCTCTGTTTCCTGGGACTTGCAAGGGGAACGGCTCGCAGTTGCTGGTGTCGCGGTTTATGCCCCTCAGTGGCGGGGAGCAAGGTGCTGCCCTTGACAGGTGAGGCAGCAGGAGCACATGGAAGGAAGATGACTTTCCCAAGGTCACCCGGCCTCCTGGGCCTTCCCTGCCTCCAGCGTCCCCTCCTCCCTTCAAAGGCATGTCGGGGCCTGGCACACACGCCGGTGGCTTGGCTGGAGCAGAGGCAGGGTGGAGAGAATCCCGCTCACCCGCCCCACCTGGGCCCTTGTCTTACAGAGCGCTGACTCGGCTCCCCGGACCTCGGCAGGATGGAAGGTATGGAGGCCCCTCTCCTCTCCTGCTCACTGCCCCGGCCTCAATGTGCCCATCTGTTAAGGGGGTGCGCTTTTGGGAGACATTCTGGGAGGGGTTGAAGGAGGCTCTGGGACTGTCAGGGGGGGCCTGCCTGGGAGCCTCCAGCATCCTCCTCAGGCCTCTCACAGGATGTGCCAACTTCAAGATTAATTTTAGAAGCGACGAGGCCTCCTTGAGGCACCTGAGGGCCCCACAGCTCACCTCCTACGCTGGTATTTTTAGAGTTGAATCCCTGCCTCTTTCTGGAGAGGGTGGGCACTGGCGAGGGGAGGCCGGCCTTGGGGAGGGCCCCACACGTGCATATGGCCCTCTCTGGGACACAGTTTCCAGGTTGTACTGTGGCTGGGTCTAGAGGATGTCATAGGCTTCCCTGGCTCCTGCGGGCTGGATCGGGAAGGAGTCATGGCCAGAGAGCCCAGCTGGCCCGCCTCCTGGCAGTGCTACCCACCCCATTCCTGGCATTGCGCCTCAGCCTGGGCAGCTCTTAAAGGAGCCCAGTGGGCCTGGCTGCTGCTGCTGCCCGAAACCAGTGGTCACCCTTCTGCCCTGGAGCTCTGAATGTCACTTGCCACTGGGCCGTGGCCTCCCCCCACACCCATCACATGGCAGGCAGGTAGGTGGTGGGAACCCACAGGAGAAGTCGTTCCTCTGATAGCACCCCCAGGCTCTAGCCCCATGGCCAGGAGGGCCCCTGGGAACTGCCAGGCTCACCTCCTCCTTGGGACAGGGTCAGAGAACCAGCGAGGGGTGTGGCATTCTTTCCTAAGGTCTCACAGGGAGGTCTTTCTTCTGAGAAGGAGGGGAGGCCGGCAGCCTGGGAAGAGGCCCTGCGTCCCAGCCAGGTTCCGGCAGCCCTAGAGCAGGCCCCTGCCTCTCTGGGCCTCGTTTCCCTCTGGCGGTGGGGCTGTGGTCTGTGTGTTCTAAGGGCCGGCGAGGCCGAGGTTGGAATGTTAGCTGACAAGCGTTCTCTCCAAGCAAGGGTTCCACGTACTCACTGCGGTCCTTTTCCCAGCAACTGTCTCCAGGGCAACCTATGTTGTGGCTGCCAGCTCCCCATTTGTACCGCCCAACGAAGGCGGATGATGGGCAGGCCCAGGGCCTGGGAGGGGAAGGGTAGGGGACACAGCGGAGCAGGACCATGGGTGCCTGCTGCTCCACAGGAAACTCCCGCAGTAAAGAAGACTATAAGGCCAGAGGTGACCCGCTGCTGGAGTCCAGCCACCCACAGGGAGGGGGCGTGAGGGCTGGCATCAGAGCCCCTCAGGGCCACCCTCACAGCCTGTGCCTGTAGCCTCCAGGCCTTTGCCTCGGCTAGTCTCTCTGCCTGGGACACCCTCTCGCCTCCTGACCTGTTCCAGTCTCTGAGCTTTCCTGACCCCATCACTACTCACGACCGGCTGTGACTCGTTTGCCTCCCTCACAGGAGCGTGAGCTGTGTCTGTCCCTCTGCCTCAGGCCCAGCTCGGGCCTGGGACTCCGGACGTGCTTCTGGCTATTTGTCAAGCGAGTGACTGAGCTCTGCTCCCCTTTTCTCTCCCACAGAGAAGCTGAAGAAAACCAAGATCATCTTTGTGGTGGGTGAGTCCGAGGCAGGCGGGTGAGGCACAGGCAGGGCTGTGTTTTTTCACAGGCCCTGGTGGGAGCCAGGGCCTGGGGCTGCACCCTGGGCTCTGCCCCTCCTCCGCTGGGTAGCCGGGGCAGCCTGTCCCTGCGGGGGCCCCGTTTCTTGGGGCTTCTGAATAGGTGGGCGCTTGCAGGCGGGCCCGGCTCGGGGAAGGGCACCCAGTGTGAGAAGATTGTCCAGAAGTACGGCTATACTCACCTTTCCACCGGGGACCTCCTGCGGGCCGAGGTCAGCTCGGGCTCGGCCAGGGGCAAGATGCTGTCGGAAATCATGGAGAAGGGGCAGCTGGTGCCGCTGGTGAGTGAGCCCCGGCGGGGGAGGGGGCAGTGGGGTGATGGTGGCTCTGAGTGGACATCAGCCAGCAAAGCCCGTGACACGCTGGCAAAGCTGACCGTGACCTTCCCTGGCTCTGAACCCTTTTGTGGATCCCCATTGCTCTGGGCAGAAAATTCCTTCCAGAAGCTCCCAAGAGCCTCCAGGACCTTGTGCTGCTTACCCCTCCACCCTCCTACCACCCTGGCCTCGTTTCCCCTTCAAACTCATCACAGGCCTTCGTGCCTGGAGTGTGTTTTCCTTCTCAACTCTCAGACCTTCCTGACTCCTCAGATTTGGGCTAAGACCCTCCCTGCCCCCCCAACCTCCAATAGCCTCCCCTCTTTGTCCAGAGAACCTGTGTCATGTTTGGAAATTTATAAATCATCTGTGTAATTGTTTGCCCCCTGGCAGACCGTGAGTTTCCTGAGGGCAGGGAAGGCCTGCTTCGTTCACAGCTGTGTCCTCAGGGCCCTAACGGGAGCTGGCTGAGAGGAGGGGCTCAGTCAATATAAGTGAATGAATGAATGAATGAATGAATGATTCAATCAAGTCTTCTCAGTTCAGAGAAGGCCTGGAGAGGGAGTCTTGTCTGGAATATCTGTGTTAGGGCAGAGGGTGTTTCAGCTGTGGGGCAGCGCACGCCAGGGCCCATGAGGGGTTGGGGGGAAAGGGGCTCACGGCCCCTCCTTCTGCTGTGCCCCCAGGAGACAGTGTTGGACATGCTCCGAGATGCCATGGTAGCCAAGGTAGACATTTCCAAAGGCTTCCTGATCGATGGCTACCCTCGGGAGGTGCAACAGGGGGAAGAGTTTGAGCAGAGGGTAAGGCACAACCTGGTGGGTGGCCTTTTGGAGCTGTGATGTGGGGTGGCCAGGTAGAGGCTGCTGTGATGGGCAGAGACAGAAACACTGATTGCAGGGGTTGGGGGTGGCGGCAGGGGAGTTGAATAAGGAGGGAAAACAGGAAGGACCTTCTGGGAGGCTTTCTAGGAGTTGAGAAGAAAAGTCTGGAAGAATAGGGAGCATCAGGCCAGGGAGCTCACAGGCCTGGGCTCAGGGTCCAGCTCAACTGCTCAGGGCCTTGGTCCGTCATTCCCGCCTCTCTGAACCTCAGTGTCCCCATCTGCAAAATGGGGAGAGACAGGCACAGCTGCCTTGAGGGGCGGCAGGGGGGTTAGAGAGAACGTACCCTGCAAAGTGGGGCTTGGTACTCAGTAAACGCACATCAGAGGGGCAGGGAATGCCATGGACAGGGCTGGAGGAGTCAGGCCGATGTGGGGAAAACAAGCTATGGGGACAAAGCATCTGGGGGTGATGTGCCGAAGGGAGGTTCAGCCCTGGCCGGAGGCCTCCAGTGCTGGGGAGGGGAGTCTCGTCTCCTGGGGGCCACTAGGAGCCTGTCAAGAGACAATAGGCCTTGAGGATGATGCCTCTGGGCTGCCTGACATGGGGGCTCATCTGGAAAACCCTATGCAGGGTAGAAGTACCTCACCCCAAAACACACATGCGCAGTCATCTGCATGCACACACAGGCACACAAGCACGCGCACATGTACACACAGGCGTGGAGGCACTTATACACGTGCACGAGGCCACAGGCACAGGCACACGTGCATGCAGGCCTGTGCACATGTGCAGGCGTGGAGGCACTTATACACGTGCACGAGGCCACAGGCACACATGCATGCAGGCCTGTGCACATGTACACACACATCTGGCAGTGTACACACACACACCTCAGACAGTGCATGTACACAGACTCAGTATGCCTGTACACGGGGATGCACACATATGCACACACCTATACCTGTACCTCTGGTGTCACATGGGGGAAACATAAAGCTGCCGTGCCTAGGAGGCAGGGGTCAGCAAGGGTGTGGGGGGCTCAGGGAGGGCTGCTTGGCAGAGGGGGTCCTTCCAGGCCTTGCAGGGAGGACCAGGCATCCCAGTAGGCCGAGGGCAGGGCCAGACCGTTGTCCCAACTCCCTATCCTGCGGGGCTAGGGCCATCTTTAGGCTTCCATAGCGTTGAGCCTTGTCCAGAGGTGTTATACTGTATTTCTTGACCTCTAAGTGGCTGCAAGACCTCAAAAAAATGTCTGCCCTGATCTGGCCTCAGTTTCCCTATCTGTGAAATGGAGGTCGGCCAGGCTTCCTTCAGACTAGGAGGCCCTGACCTAGCCCTGAGGCACGTCCTGGCCTGGCCCATGTGCACCCACTGTGACGTCACCTCCAACCCTCCGGGCCACGGAAATGGGCTTAATAAAAGTCCCTATACCCCCTCGGGCTGTCGTGGGTGCTGGTGTGGGTGCCAGCTCGGCATAGGGCCCAGCATCTGGTCTTTTTGACTCAGGACACCAGGGGGCACCATGTCCTCACCAAAGGGAGATGGGTCGGCTTTATTTCTTCTTGTCCTTCCCCCTCTTCCTGGTGATGAAACCCTCGCTCCAGAGACAGTGACATTGCTCAGAACTTCCCAGAGCTCAGCCTCACCGTTTCACTGAGCCCTGGTTCCTTGACTGTTGAGTACTTACCCAGCTCCGCTGCTGTCACATCTGAAGGGGCGCCCTTGGTGTTGAGAGACAGAGCCCCTGGCATGAGCGAAGGCCTGGCGTAGGGAGAGGTTGATGAGAGCCAACCTAGACTACAGAGAGTTGGCGTGGCTGCAGCGAGGCGGGCACAGGAGTGAGAAGCACCAGCTGAGGTGGGCGGCGGGCCAGGGCCCAACCCTGGCGGCCCCCGGAGGGTGAGAAGGAGTGCGGGCTTTGTCCTGAGGGCACCGGTTTTACGAAGGTCCATCAGGCTGCCTCGCGGAAGGGCTCGAAGGTCTGAATGGATCTCAAGTGGGGCCCTAGGAGTGAGAAGATGGGAAGGAGATGGCCACAGGGACAGGAGTGGGGCCCCGGTGACGAGTGCCCCACCTGCAGATCGGACAGCCCACGCTGCTGCTGTATGTGGACGCAGGCCCCGAGACCATGACCAAGCGGCTCCTGAAGCGGGGAGAGACCAGCGGGCGTGTGGACGACAACGAGGAGACCATCAAGAAGCGGCTGGACACCTACTACAAGGCCACAGAACCTGTCATTGCCTTCTATGAGAAACGTGGCATCGTGCGTAAGGTGCGCCCCCTGCAGGCCAAGGGAGTCCTCGGCAGCCCGGGTTTTTACTGGGCCCGGCCTCAGATTGCTGTGACCTTGGGCCAGCCCTCCCCACTGGTTTGATGAGGGACTGCTGTCCACTGTGGCTTGACTCGGGAGCCATGCCTGGCCTCTGGAGGAGGGACCAGCCTTGGTGGGGCCCACCCAGACCTCCTCAGCCTCTCTGTGCTCATGGCTCGTCTCCCTGCAGGTCAATGCCGAAGGCTCCGTGGACAGTGTCTTCTCCCAGGTCTGCACCCACCTAGACGCCCTCAAGTAGCAGCGCCGGAGCCCCTTCCCCAGCTCAGAGCCCCACCCCACCCCTGTCCTGACTCAAGAACCCTGGCCTGAGCTCAGCGCCTCCGCCCTGCCCGCTGGAGCACAGACAGAGGAAGCCACTTTATCCTGTTTTCATGGACAGCTGAGCACTAAAGGAATTTCCGAGGACATTCGGTTTTACTCCTTTTTCTTTGCTTCCATCGGGGTTGATTCATGTGGGGTGGCCGCCCTGGCCTCGAGCCCCTCACCCTCCCCATTCCTCCTCAGGTCCCTCAGCCCACCTTGGCCGGCCGCCCCTCCCCAGTAGAAGGTCCCCTTCCTCACACAGGGTGTGCCGAGCTCAGACTGGGCCAGGCCTGGGGAGCCAGGGTCCTTGCTTTCTGGGACTCGTGGTCAGACAGAGCTGGGCCCTGGCCTGGATTCCTCTGCATTCTTGCTGTGTGGACTTGGCCCTGACCCCTCCTGTCTCTGAGCCCGTTTTCTGTGCCTAACCTCCTCTGGGGACTGAGCCATAGCAGGCAACAAGGTCATGGGCAGCGTGGGGCTCCCTGGTGGTGGGGGCAGCACACGTCGGCAAGCCAGGTGGGCAGGAAATTGGCCACCTTGGTACAAGAAGCCCCGAGGGTCTGAAAAGGACATCAAGAGTGAATGGGGGGAAGGGGTCAAGGTCAGGAGAGCCTCCCCGAGGAGGTGAGACCTGAAAGTCTTCCCACCATGTGGCCCTGGACAAGTCACAACCTGTCTTTCCTAAGGCCATTTCAAAATTTAAATTAGGCTCAGTGCCCAGCCCCCCCAGGTCAGGAAGAGAACTCACTAAACAGAGTGCGTAGGCTGTCAGGTACCGAGGCCCGTGGGAGCCAGAGGCCAGAGCAGCCTTGGGGATGTGCCAGGCTGGGGTGCTCTGGGGAGGCCCCAGAATCCCCTGGGGAGAACCATCTCTTCTTTTCTGTTCTTTCACTCTTTGACCTTGTCACGGAGAAAGGCTCCGTTTGGTGCTCACGTGTCCTAAACACCCACCCCAGCCCCAGCTGGCTCTCTTTAAAGCCAAGACAGCCCTGAGCGGGCCACACCTGGCTGGAACGGAACCCCATGTGGGCTGATTGTGCCTGTCATGTGTCCCTTCTATTTATAGCAAGCGTCGCTGCTTTTCCATTTACATTAGTTATTTAAACTTTCCTTTCAAATAAATATATTTAAGTTCTAAAAAGTGAGTCTATTGAAAGAAAAACATGAAAATAAAGAGGTGATAATACGGGGGAGAGAAGAGGAGGCCGGCGCCATGGGGTAGAGCCATCCGGTCTGGGTGGGGTGCGGGGTGAAGGCTCCCTCCGCTGGGCTCTGTTTCCCATGCCGACTGGGGTGTGCCAGGAAGCGCCAACTCGCTCTGTGACTTACCACCTGGGGGTGTCCATGTCACATCTGTCAAAGTGGTCTGACACACACACACACACACACACACACACACTCACATTCGCACTCACATGCCCCTTCTGTCTTGGGGTTGCGTGAGGATCCGTGTGAGGGTGAGTGGAAAAACACGTCAAAGACGATAAGGAGCTAGAGAAATCCACCTGACAGAATCATCATCATTATCTTTATTTTGTTATCACAGTTTCGTGAATTCAAGTGCAGCCCAGTTTATGAAAACTAAGCTGATCCAAACTATTCACCGGAGAATCATTTTATTCACTTAAAAAAAAAAAAAAAGCTTGAAAACTTGAAAAAAAAGCAAAAAAATTTTAAAAGCTCAGTAACTGCCACCTCATCCTTGTCCCCACAAACCTTTCTTTGAGGATTTCCTTCGTGCCTGTTTGTCCTTCAGCAGCACTTTCTGGGTCACCTGCCATGCTCACGGGACCGAGGCTCATAAGCCCTGTGCCCACTGTGATGTGGCTCTTGGCAGGAGGAGGGGACACATGTTCATAAAATTCCATCAGACCTACTCACGTGAGACCACTGGGCAGCTCAGTGCAGAGAGCTCAGAGGGGCCCCTAGGGGCCGTTGGTTCCCTGAGCTGGAGCTCTGACGTGGGGCCTTGAAGATACCTAGGAGTTCATGAGACAGAGCATGGAAAGGCAGAGGAACAGCCCTGCAGAGCTGCAGAGGTAGAGAGGACCAGTTGAGTGTGGAGAGGGCTGAGGCCTTGGCAGGGGCTGGAATGCAGGCTAGCGGGGATGTTGGAGACAAGCCTGGTGGGTGATGGGAGCCGGGCTTGCAGGGCCTTGAATGCTGACCCAGGTATCTAGTCTTCCTCCTAAGGGCAATGGGAAGCTCAGAGAGTTTTGTTTTTAATGAAAAATTTCAAACAAACTGAAAATTGGAGGAAATAATGTGGTGAACACCCACATACCCATCACCAACATTTAGTAATTGTTAACATTTTTCCATACTTCCTTCATCGTTGTTTTACTGTTGCCAAACTATTTTAAAATAAATTACAGATATGAGAAAACTTCACCCCAAAAGTGTGACTTCAGTACGACTCTCTAATAAGGACATTTTCCTATATAACCACAACTCAGAGTTTCGATGACACTAAATCAACACTAATATCAATGGATAATAATCAGTCTACATGCAATTGTCGCTAATTGTCCCTCAAAAGTGCCTTTGTTCAAACCAGGAGGCAATCCAGGATGACGCTGCATTAGTTGTGATGTCTATCAAGCTTCTTTACCCTTGAATGGCTTCCCCTTTTTTTTTTTTATGACATTGGCCTGTGAAGGGACAGATTGTCCTGCAGAAAATTCCTCCTTCTAGATTTGTCCGTTGCTTCCTCGTGGTGGTGTTTGACTTCTTCCTCCAACCCCTGAATTTCTTGTAAACTGAAAGTTAGATGTAAAGGCTTCAGAAATTCAAGTTAAGCCTTTGGGACAAGAATACCTACTAGGGGAGGCTCACGAAATGTTTTAAAACTGGGCGGGATGGTCAAATCCGCAGCGCTTCCAGCTTTAAGTGCCTGCCAGCCTCCCCAGAGTTGTTGAAAAGCTGATTCTGATTCAGCAGGTCTGGTTTGGGCCATCAGGCCCAGCTGCAGGTCGTCGGCCCACACGTCAGGCAGCTCAGAGTCTGCCCTGTGGAGGTGAGACCCTGGGAGAGCTGGGAAGGAAGAGGCACCCCTAAAGCCAGCGTGTGCTCACCCTCTACTGGTGGGCCGAGAGTGGGCGTGGTGTCGGATCTGGGACAGCAGATGCTGTCATACTCTTCGTGTCTCTAGGGGCACTGCAGGAAATGGCTCGTCCCAAGGTGCTGGGACACCCCAACCAGCCAGAGGAAAGGTACAGCGTCCCTATAACCTCAGGGTCTCAGAGAAGGAGCGCTCCCAGGTAGGCCCTCTGGGGTGGTGGCCTCGAATGCCCCCACTGGACTTCGCCCCTAAGTCTTGGCCTCGGGGGCCCTAAGGGGCTGACCGGAGGCGCTGAAGTGGGAGAGGAAGGAAGCAGGGAGCAGAGGAGGCCAAGGCTGTCGCCTCCCAGCCGCAAGAGGGGCCTCGAGTAAACAGGAAGGCCTGGCGGCTCCGTGCTGGGGGCGCTTTGGAGGGGTGGGGGCCAGGGCCCTCCTGGACCTGCTCAGCTTCAAGCACAGGGCTTCCATGCTGGGGAAACAGACCCAGAGAGGTTGTGTGGCTTGCCTCAGGTCACGCAGCGAGGCCGGGGAGCAGGGCTCAGCCCTCGCCTGCCTCTCCTGCGTCTGCCCTCCTCCTGGGGTTCTGATGCAGGGTGTCCTGCCTGTGTTGCCCACCATGCTGGGTGAGTCTCTCTCCTCTTTGGGCCTCAGTTTCCCTTTCTATGCACTCAGAGCCCTTACAACTCAGAGGTTCTAGACTCCTGGCCCAGCGGAACCTCCTGTCTCCTTGGTAGTGTTCATGGGTCCTTCAGACCTTGGGAAATGGGTTTCATCAGGAAGGTGAACACGGCCCAGGAGGCAGCAGGTACCAGGACCATTCCTCGGGGAAAGAGAGGGACAGTTTGAGGGACTTTACTCTTCTAGAAGAGTCTGGAGGGACCACTGACCCTGTGACTTCCCTGTACCCTTGGGGAGTCATCTCCCCTCTTCAGAGACCCTGTCCGTAGGCTCAGAATGCCCCCGACACCCACACCCTGGGGACGCTGAATGATGACCTAAGAAACTCTGAGCTGTGTCGCCTAGTGGTTAAGTCCATTCGTTTATTGCATGAGTGCTTATCGAAGGCCTGCCAAGGCCAGGCTCCATTCTAAGCGGCGGGGCCTTTACCTCATGGAACTTCTATTCTAGAGACGGAGACAGACAAAACAAACAATGCAGAGTGTGTGAGAGGATGAGGTGTGCCCTGGGGGCCACTCGTGGTACAGAGAGAGGGCTGTTGTAAACACGATGGTCAGGGAAGCCCTCGCTGAGTGTGTGACATTTGATCTGTGACTTAAAGGATGAGGAGGAGCAAGCCCTGTAGTCATCTAGGGGGATAGTATTTCAGGGAAAAGGAACAGCAAGTGCAAAGGCCCTGAGGTGGACACACGCTTCACACACTCGAGGAAAAGCGAGGAGGCTGCGTGGCTGCAGCGGCGTGAGGGAAGGGGTAAGAG
>NW_006441061.1:3855853-3857691 GCF_000325575.1 Pteropus alecto | reverse complement strand
GGGGGGGGGCTCCGCTGCCATGCGGGAGGCCCTGGCTTTGACACTGAGTGAGATGGTTGCTCCCGGAGGACACCGAGCAACCTGACTTTGCTTAACGGGCCCCCTTTACGGTGTGCAGAGTGGGCCAGGGGCAAGTTCGGAAGCAGGGAGAGCTCGGTACTGCGGTATTCTAGGAGGTGCTGGTGGTCACCAGGGCGGTCGCAGTGGGCTGGTGGGAACCATACAAACACCGGAAATGCGGCGGAGCCGTCGACAGGACTAGCCGGTAAGCTGGATGAGGGGTGTGAGAGTCAAGGTCAACCTCGAGGCTTGAGCAACGAGAGGAGAGAGCTGTCACGGTCTGAGGTGGAGGGTCTGAGGCAGGAGCAGTTGGCAGAGAAGCGATGGAGCCCAGTTTTGGATGCGGGAAGTCTGAGCTGCTTCTTCAACATCCAGGAGCCTGGAGAGAGTTCTGGCTGGAGCTTTGTATCTGTAATATATGAAGTTGAGAGCCACCAGTGTGTAAATGGTATTTAAAGCTGTTTGCCTGAATGACGACACTCAGAACAGCACTTCTCAAATTTTAATGCGTACATCAGTGCCCTGGGGGTTCTTGATAAAGTGCAAGTTCTAAGTCACAGGTCTGGGGCAGGGCCTGAGGGAAGAGCACACTTCAAGGACCAGGATCTAGGGTCTTATATTGTACAGCCAAGACCCACTGGTGGGTAACGAAATCAGCAGAGGGGCTTGTGATCAGTATTTGAAAGAAAACGGAACAGGATGGATGCCCATCACAGGGGTATATGTTGGTTCACAAAACCTTTGTTTCAGTTATTTGAGCCTGAGTCCTGGGGTTTGTGCTGGTACATGACGTTGTCATGGTCACAAAGGTTTGAGAAAACCTGACTTGGGAGTGAGGACAAACAGAGAAGGGAAGAGGCCCAGGAGCCAAGTGTGAGAGGATGAGGAGGAACCAGTGAGGAGGCTGATAAGGCGACCAGGGAGGTGGGAGGAAAACCAAGACGGAATGTTCTAGAAGCCAAAGGGGGAAAGAGGCCCCGATTTGAATTATCCTCTGCTTTTCCCCAGTCCTGTTGCCGTGCATGTCTGAGCCTCAGTTTCCTGAATTGGGAAAGGGAGCTATGACAATCTCAGCTCGTCAAGGTGGCTGTGAGGTGGCACCTGGCACAGGGCTGGGCAAGCGAGCGGGTGAGTGACGGAGTGACTCCGATTGTGGTCCTGGGCTGTGAGCTCCTCCAGCCCAGCAGGCTGCCCTCCCACTCCCATGGTGCAGATGAAGAAACTGAGACCCAGACTATAGAAAGATCTCGCCTGAGGCCACTGGGGCAGGGACCAAATACACCGACCCCCAAATACACCGACTCCCAAATATACCAACCCCCAAATACACCGACCCCCAAATACACTGACCCCCGGCCAGGTGTGCTCTTTACTCTGCACTCACTTTCCCCCTTGCTGCGTGGGTCTGGCTTTGCTGTTTTCAACAGCCTCTGGCTCCCGGCCTGCGCTGGAGACGGACAGCCGCCTTGGGGGGTCCCCGGGGGCCGCCTAAAATTCCTCCGGTGGCTAGCGGCCAGGGTGGACGTGCTCTGTCCCTTCCTGTAGCTCTGGCCTTCCTGGCCAGCCAGGAGGAGGAAGGATCAAATTTGTACACCTGCCCACTGTGGGGTCCAGGCACAGGGGCCTGGCCATCGGCCACATGTCTCTTTGGCGTGTGGATAGGCGGCACCTGAAAACATCTCTGTCAGTCGGATCCCCAGCAGGAAACAGATGGCACGCTCCACTGGGATCAGGAGAGTTTAATAAAGGGTCTGTTTACACAGGTGTGCAGGGTGTAG
>NW_006441061.1:3833672-3855827 GCF_000325575.1 Pteropus alecto | reverse complement strand
AACCGCAAGGGACAGTGCTGAGCCCCAGGGCTGGCAGCAGCAGGGGCCATGACCGCCCTCGGCCTGAAGGGTCGTCTGGAGAGGGCCAGGTCGGGGCTGCGGCCTTCAGTGGAGAGAGGCCCCTAACTGGCAGTGACTCTATAGGGAAGGAGCCGAAGGAACGACCACCCCCCTTCCTCTCTGATCTGTGCAGGGCTGGGGAGGGGGTGGGAGAGGTAGCTGTGTCCATCGGAAGGAACAGTATATCTGGGGGGATATTGAAGACAATTACCCCAAGGTCTGTCCCCAGCTGTGAAACCATATGACCATCAAGCTTCCCAGGGACAGGTGACCAAGGCCCAGGACTGGCCTCTTCCACTGGAGAACAAAAGCAAGACCTACCTCTCTGTGTCTCAGTTTCCCTATGTTTTCATGATTTCTGTCCCTACCTTACCTTCCAGGGCACTTCGTGCTTTCAATAAATAGATCTCAAGGGTCAAAGGGGACGCAGCAGTATAGCGGCATCAAAGTCCCTGCCCTCGAGGGGCTTCTAGTTGAGTGGAGAGACACACAGCACGACCCCACATAGGCCGGGGGTGGAGGGGGGGCCCGGGTGCTGTGGGAGATTCCGGGTGACCTCTTTTCCACTTCTGGGGACCCCGATCTCTTCCTCCATGGGGTCTCTGGGGGCAGGTCCAGGTCCTCCTGTGGCTCCTGTAGGTTTTCCCTCCCTAGAGGCTTCCTGCAAGTTCTTCCTCATGTCCATCCACCTGCAGCCTCTCCTGTTTTCTAGAGACTCGATGGGCCTCGTTAGAAGCGTGGATGTGGATGGATGCAGAGCGTGGAGGAAAGTGGGAGGGAGGGAGGTTGGGGGCGAGCCTCCTATGCGGTCCCTGTTATGGCCCCGACATCACTTTGGACAACAATTCCCCTCGCCCTGTGACACCCGCAGCCCTGGTGACAACTTTCCTCGCCATGGCAAGCTCAGGTAGTGGCAGCAGGGAAGGAGGTAAGCACGGAGCCAGACAACCCTGGGGTCTTCACTTTCCAGCCCGGGGGTCCCTCACTTTTCAGGGAGCCTTGGGTTCCTCCTCTGTAAGTGGTTTAATGTCACCGGCCTCCAGGGGTGGCTGTGAGGATCCAGAGCTGATAAGGTGAACGCCTAGGGTGGGGCCTGGTGCACAGGGAGAGTTCAGCCCTTGGGGCTGGATTAACTGTTCCTGGTTGGGGGCCTGGGGAAACCTCGCAGTCACCCCTATTGTCCCCGACTGAGGCCACACTTTGCCTCATGGTGCCCACCTCCTCATCTCTGCACGCACAGGAAAAGGCAGAGGACCTGCCACTTTCAAGTGGGCCCCCTCTGCTCTGCCTCAGCCTTCCCAGCCTGAGGGGCATGGATGGGTCTCCCACAGCCCCACACCCATGCCTGGCCAGTTACAGAGCCACACCCGCCCTTCCCGCCCGCCCGTGTCAGCTCCTGCAGAGACAAACGCACTGCGTGCTCTGCTCCCTCCAGAGGCACCAAGGCCTCCCACTTTCTCCTCTCTCCCTGGGCCTCCATCTCTCCATCTGGGGCCCAGAACAAGTATAAAGAGAAGGAGCCCCTGGTTCCATCCCCTCTGTATGTCTTGCCAGCACACGCCAAGATTTGTCTTTACAAAGCCCAGCTCTGCCAGCACCTTCTGCTCCAGAACCTTCCATGACTCCCTATGGCCTTTAAGATAAAGTCCTGGCATTCAAGGCCCCCTCCCAAAGCAGGGCCAGAGTCTGCCTCTCCAGGCTTACTGTCCCCACCATACCCTGCTCGTTCCACGGTGGTCCGACCACTTCCTGCCTCTGAGCCTTTGCTCAGGCTGGTCCCTTGTCACATATGTCTTCCTCATCTCTTTCTTCTACTCCGCTCCCATTCGCCCAGTCTTTTAAAGGCGGGGCCTAAATGCCACCTCCTCCAGGCAGCCTGGGCTTCCTCCTCTGAGCTCCCATGGGCCTGAGCGCTACCCATGACTAGCACCATGGTGGGCACATTGTCGGCGCTTGCTGTTTGCAGAATGAACAAGGGACGTTTCTGGGATTGTCTCTTAGGCTCAGGGAACACTGATGGGGAGCACTCCCCATGTGCCAGGTGTGGATGCCTAAATGCCACCTCCTCCAGGCAGCCTGGGCTTCCTCCTCTGAGCTCCCATGGGCCTGAGCGCTACCCATGACTAGCACCATGGTGGGCACATTGTCGGCGCTTGCTGTTTGCAGAATGAACAAGGGACGTTTCTGGGATTGTCTCTTAGGCTCAGGGAACACTGATGGGGAGCACTCCCCACGTGCCAGGTGCGGAGCTCAGCGCTGTAGTGCCTCGATCCCTGGAAATCTCGCAACATGCTGGCAAGGAAGGCACCGTTGTGCCTTCCTCACAAACAGGGTGACTTGGAAATCTCGCAACATGCTGGCAAGGAAGGCACCTTTGTGCCCACTTCACAAACAGGGTGACTGAGTGTCGGAACTTGTTTGAGGGGGCCTTGAATGCCAGGACTTTATCTTAAAGGTGTCACAAACAGGGTAACTGAGTGTCGGAACTTGTTCGAGGTCACATAGCTCAGAGCGAGCAAGGCAGGGTCTTGAACCCAGGGTTATCTGACTTCAGAAATGTCATTAAATTGTGTGTCCCCCTTTCATTTGGGACTATCTTTTGTCCCTGAAGAATTTTCCACCCATGGAGTGGGTAGATACAAAATGTGTGGCTCTGGGAAGGTCCTCTGTCCTCTCTGGTCCCTGAGACCTCGGCCCCAGCTGCCATACTGTGCCATTTGGGGAGTGTTCCTTCCCTGTCCTGGACCTCAGTTTCCCTGCCTGAAAAACAAGGGGATGGCAGCCAGTGTCATGCTATATGAGCCAGCGTTGGTCCCCGATGAGATCTGTTCAAATCCCAAGTCTACTATCTTCTTAAGCCAATTAGCTTACTTTATTAGGTCTCTGTTTTCTCATCTGCAAAATGGGAAAATGGGCTTCATGAGGCTGTGAGCTCCACATGGACCCCCGTGGCTAAGGCCTGACCCCTGAGAGGTCCCCTTGGCGGACTGTTAGGGTGATTGTTTTCATCTGTCCCCCGGGGGCTGTCAGATGCACCCCACCAGCCAGCCCTGGAGAAGGTGGGATGGGAGGGTGGGGTGCTTGGGGAGACAAGCCTAGAGCCTGGGTCCTCCCACCCATTGCCTCCCCCCCTTCCCCAGGGCCCCCCACCCAGCGACAAAGCTCGCGGCACTTCCTCTCCCGCCTGGCAGGCCGCCTGGCCCGGCCCCTTCTCTAAGGAAGCGCATTTCCTGCCTCCCCAGGCCGGGCTGGATGAGCCAGGAGCTCCCCACCGCTGACGGTCATACCCCAGCCTCCATCTGCAGCCACAGCCCCGGACTGCTGCCACCGCTGCCCTCCACGGGAGCCCAGCACCCCCTCCCCGCTCATCCCTTGGCCAGCGACCCCTGGCCCGGCCCTGCACCCCTGTGCCCACTTCTCCTGACCCCTCGGCCGCCACCTCAGAAGGCTGGAGCAGGGACGCCGTTGCTCCGGCCGCCTGCTCCCTTTGGGTCCCCGCACGAGCCCACGCCGGCCCCCGCGCCCGCCTGCAGCCCTGCCCCTGGACACCGGATAAGGCCCAGCACACGGACCCCCGGGTGGACAGCATGGACCGAAGCACGCTCGCCCTGGTCATGGCCCTGCTGCTGGCCGTCTGTAGCCTCAGTCCCACAAGTAGGTGTCCAGGGACCTGGGGTGGGGGAGACCCGGCCCCAAGTACTCCCAGCCTCCTCCCTGCGTCCTGAGCTCATGCACAGTGTGGCTGTCCTGGGTGGTTTGGATAGCCGCAGGGTGACCAACCATCCCAGTTTGGCAGGACCAAGGACGTTTAGCCCTTAAGGTCAGAGCAAACAAGGGTGAGTAGTTATTTACCTTAACCCTGCCCTCTGGCCTCTGCCCATTTCTCCCCAGGAAGCCCAGGTCCCAGAGTGCTGTGCAGCCTCCAAGAGTCTCCTGCCCTCTCTGGGCCTTAAGGTTTCCACCTGAGCAAGGTGTGGGAAGGGGGGCGCGAGGACTCACGTTCGGAGTCGGGCTCTAGGTTGTCGTTACTTCCTTGTCGTGTGATCTCGGAGACAGCCTTCCAGCCTCTGAGCAAAGCGGGGCTGGTTAGTTAACAGGCTCACTTCGGGCTGTGGGCAGGTCGGCGTTGAGGCTCTGTCTGTCTTGTAGAGAGAGCTCTCAGGCAGGCTGGTTGTCTCTGTGTTGTTATTGTTGCTGTTTTATGATTAGCTTTAAATCCTCCATCCTCATTCTGTAAGTGGTTCCCAGACGCCTTCTGAATGCCGTACTCTCCCTCGCCTCTCTCCCCTCACTACCCCCCAGAAGCTCTCAGGATGGGGGCACAGTCCCAGACCAGGGCTTCTGTGGGGTATCCTCAGCCTGAGGGCTTTGCTAGGCAGTCATTGCCTCTGCCGCCTTCTGAAGCTGACCAGATGAGGGGCTGCGAGGAGCTGGGGACTCCCAGTCCCTTATCCCAGTTACTGCGGCCTCACTGTGCCCTGTGGACACATCCACCTAAAGCCACAGGATGGCCCTATGGATACCCCTTTACCCATGGTGCACCTATGAACTCCCTAAAAGATCTGGGGGGGCTGATGAGGAGTGGCACAGCAGTAGCGGTGTTTACCCCCTCCCTGCCCTATCCAAACCCACAGCATTTCAAAGTCCCTAATCCTTGGTCTCTAAAGTTTTTACCACGGCCTCACTGATTGACAGGAAACTGAGCCTCAGACCCTAAGTGACTTAGCAGGGATTTGACCCTGGGCCTGTGGCTCTCCGGAACTCTTTCTCCTAACCACGTGTGAGGCGGCAACCCCTCTTGATACATCTCCCGATAACCGTGCAAGATGGCTGCCACTATCACCCCATTTTATAGGACAGGAAGGGGAGGCTGTGGCCCGCCAAGTTCACACAGCTCAGATAGGAGCCCTACCTGAGCCCCACGATAGCTGCCCTGCCTTCCTCCCGCCGACGCCACATTTCTAGCTTGATAACACTTCCTTCCTCTTGGTCATCAGAGAAACATCCATGCCAACCGTTATGGTCTGATTTTATAGGGTCAGAGGCAGCGATGTGTTGGCAAATAATTAACAACAGGGGTGGGGAGGTGGGGGCTAGCGTTTGTCAGTGTCCGTGGTCTAAATGTCCCCGCATGGCTGACTCCAAGCTACCAACTCACCGTACTTGGAGTTGGTCCCTGGTGCCCATCTGGACACCCTTTCTAGAATTTCCATCACACACATACGACATGTAGATAACCTCAAGAGGACAGATAATAGTAAAATGGAGTCAAATAATTAGAAAGTAAGGAGTTTGCTATTTATTACCTTTTCAAAACGTATAATTAGTTTAATTGTAAGCTTATAAAATTTAATGTTTAATTATGGCTGTATTTAACAGCCAGTGGGAAAAAACCCTGGTAATTTAGGAGTTTGCTCCTACGAGCAGGTACAGGCACCCAGTGATCATAGGGTTCCATGGCAACCCAAACCATCCAACCCAACTCACTTACAGTCTGGGAAACTGAGGCCCGCGGAAGACAGATGGGGGCCTTGGCCAAGGTGTAGAACCCAGATCTCCACACCGGTGGAGGGGGTAGGAATGACCCAGGCACCCTTATTCAGGCTGCAGGGGGTGAAAATGGATCCAAAACAGGTCCAAACACAGGTCCGGACTTCTGGGAACACAGCTTGGTAGAATCTCTCAAAATCATAACGTGCGTAATACCCCAACCTTCAGAATTTAGACCTAAAGAGTTACTTGCCCAGCTCTAAAAAGACGCATGGTCCGCAGGGACCTGTAACAAAAAAACCCAACAGTAGGAGAGCACCCAAATGTCCATGGGCCTGGGCCTCATTAAATGAATTATGATTCAGTAGACTATCATGCAGCCATTACCAAGAAAAAGCTAGCTCTGTGTCTACACTGCTGTGGGCAGATGTGTGGGACAGATTGTTAGGGGCCCAAACAGCAATGATTCATTCCTATAAGGATAAAATAGTAATAATGCACAATATGCACAGAGCGAGTCCCAATGCCACTGTTTTCTCTGGGGGATTTTCACTTTCTAAGACACACTTTTTTTGCGTGTTGAAATTTTTTAAAAGAACAAATGTGTAGAGATTTTAAAAAAGCGATTTAACTACATATTCACTTTAGTGCACTCCTTGAAGACAATAGATAAGGGGAGAAAATCGTTAGCATGCAGGTGGCTTACTTACTAGTTTTTGTCTAGCTTTTCAAATAATTTAAATGCAGGTGGATCAATATCTGAGAGTCTTCTGTACCCCTCTATGTTGTCGTGTGGACTCCGTAACCATCCCATTGTGCTTCTGGAATCTTCTCTCCCTTAAGTGTGCCTTCTATCATTTGCCTAATGGATCCCCTATTGTTGAAGAATATTCAGATGGTTTTCCCTTTGAGACTAATTATAAATACCACCTCCGTGCACATTTTTGGTACACGCACCTTTTCCTGTATTTTGGAGTATTTCACTTGGATAGAGTCCCAGAAGTGGGGGTGCTGGGATTCGTGGCCCGAGTTAGGTGGCTGGGATCAAAAAGTATTTCCTAAGTGTGGATGAACGTTTGCCAGAGGGTGAGCCAGAGGTGTGACTTGGAGTCCTTATGCTGCCGGCCACCTACATGGAGGTCTGGGACACGGGACAGAGACCACAAACATCCATCTCTTAAAGGCTGCATTCTGGCGCAGCTTCCCATTTCCCAGGAGGAAAAAGAAGTTGGCAAAGCAGCAGTGTGAACCAAGGAGAAGCTAGGTCCCTGGGTCCGTGGAGATGACTATCAAGATTCTCTCACCTGACCAGATAGATGGTGACACTAAGACTCAGATGGAGAGACAGTCTTTCTCTCAAGGTCACGGATGGGTCAGTGCCGGGCTCTCTGAGGACAGACCTGGTCCATTTGCTCAAGGGCTTGAGGGGAACCCGGGGAAGAGGGAGGAAACCGCCTCTTTGTCTGCAGTGCATCGGGCGGCTCTTTGTCTCTATATACCCAGTTTACAGATGAAGAAATCGAGGCTTGGGACAAGTGGCAGGTCTAGATTTCAACCCCAAATTGTCTGCTCCCAAATCCAGCTTCTTTTCCCTGCACCTTTGGTGGCCAGGTATGGGGACTTGGAGAGCTGATTGCCCTGGCTCTGGGCCCTCCCCTCTCAGCTCCAGCTCTAGCTTTGGGACCTGAGCCCTGGAGGCTGAAGGGGACCCTCATCCAGGACTGAGCTGACTTCAGTCCTGTGACAGGCGCTGGGGGATGGTAGGGAGGGAGAAACAACTATAACAGTCGACATTGATTCAGCACTTACTGGATGCTGGATGCCGCCCTAGACCTGTTACGTGTCCTATCAGACTCAACCTTCACAAAAGCCCGATGAAGCAGACACCCCTGTCGCCCTCATTTTACAGCTGAGGAGACTGGGGTACAGGCTGGTGAAGGCATTTGCCTGAGTAACACAGCCCAGGTATGAGCAGTTGGGGCTTGGGCCCCATGCCTACCCTCTGCACCATAGTACCTCAGCAGAAGTGACAAAGAGCTCTCTGTGGCCAGATCTTCTCACCCTGGGCATTCAGTCCCTTTCCTCCTTCGACAGTGGTCCTCCCACCTAGAGCAAAACTGGATTCGTTCTGGTGAGAAGATTTTCACAACGGAGTTTTGAAGGATGGATAGAAGTTGACTGAGTGGTTAAATAAAGGAAGTCCCTCGGTCTAGGAAAGGGCGTGGCAGAGGCAAGGAATGAGTTCTGTTTGAAGGAAAAGCTCGCATGTCCCCACTGAGGCGACACCAATAACTGTGACAGCATTGCCAGTTGTTGAGCAATCCTCATGCGTCAGGAGCCTGCTCAGCACTGTGCGTGTGCCATCTTACTAACACTCACGCCAGCTCGATGAGACAGGGATTATGATTATCAACATCCCCACCTTACAGACAATAACGCCGAGCCGTGGAAAGGAAGCTGGAAGGTGGCAGAATCAGGACATGAGCCTTTGGCATCTCTCAGCTCCCTGTACTTTTTAACTCCTCTCTCGGTTGCTGAGTATGGACTTGACCCTGCAGGCGCGCTGGGGAGTCTCGAGAAAGACTGGAAGAATGAGTGTTGGGGCCTCACTGGTGGCCAGGCCCGGGAGGAGAGGTTGGGCCAGACGTTGGGAAATCTGTGAGGCTATAATTGGACACTGAAAAGAATGAAGGGCGGCTGGGTGACTGAAGAAGAGAAAAGCAGAATAGACCTTCTCGTAAAGGATCTGCCCTGGTATTATGAAATAATCACGGAACACTTACTGGGTGACGGGCTCTTTACATGGGTCGCCTCACCAAGATGACACACAGCCTGTGACGTGGGTGATGGCTGCTGGAGCTGGACTGCCTGGGTTCAAATGTAGGCCCTGCCACTTAATAGTTGGGTGCCTCGGGGCCAGTTCTTGCACCTACCCGATCTTCAGTTTCCCCATGTGTCAAATGGTCATCATAACAGTGCCCACCTCACAGGCTGTGGTAAAGACGAAATGAATGAGCTCGTGCAAAGCCTCGAAACAGTACCTGGTCCCAGTGAGTCTGACAAAAGCTGTTTTGCAAAGGGGGAAACTGAGGCTCAGAGAAGTTAGGCTTTTGGTCAAGGCGACAGGTGTTTTAAGAGGCAGAATTGGGATTTGACCCAGGACATCTGACTCCAGAGCTGCCTTTCTTGACCATTGCTGTCTGTGGCCTCCCAAGGAGCTGGAGGTGGCCATTTAGGAAGCCCCAAGGTGGTGGCTCTGTGCTCGGGGGTCAGTAAGGAGCAGGAAGGTGGCTCCCGGGTCTCTCACTAGGCCGGTCACCCAGGCTCCCCAGTGGCACCTCCTCCAATTTAGGTCCCGGGAGGCCCTGGCGTTTCCCTTGGTGCCCGGGGATTGTTTTCAGCTCTGTCTGGGCCCGCCTCCGGCTCCAGGAGACAGGCCCCGGGCGTCACACTCCCTCCTGTCTCCCCATTCTCGTCTGTGGGGTGGGGGCCGCCAGGATTCGAAAAGGCCCCAAAATAAATGGACCTCTTATCTGATCTCCCAGCCTGGCCTGTTATCTGATCATTACATAATGGCCAGGCCTGCGGCCTCTCCCGCTGGCTGACGGCATGGAGGAGGTGGCCCAAGCGGCCCCGGCAATCCGGGAGGAACTGGGGTTCCTGGAAGTCTGGGGAGGGGGCAGGGAAAGTCCAAAGGGAAGGAGGAAGGCGCTGCGCTAATCTGCAGGCCAGACCCTGGGTCATATGGGGAGAGGTGGGTCTGAGGCCCAGCCTGGTCAGCCACGTGCAATGCGACTCTGGAACAACCAGCCTCTCCAGCCCTCAGCATCCCCATCTGTACAGGAGGGTCTCGGACTAGGTACCAGCCAAAAAGTGTGTGTTCACTGATAGGAAGAAAGAGATGGTGGAGAGCTTGAGGGGCTTGGTGGTCACAAGGGGTGGAACAGCAGGAGATGGTGCCAGCCCTCGAGTCTACTGGGGTGAGGGAGTCGGCTGGCCTGAGACGTCAGAGCCCCTCAGAGGTCCATCCCCTGCAGTCAACCCTTCTCCAGCGACTGAAGTCAATCACATAATTGTGATGAAAAGAACTGCCAGATGCTCCTTCTCACGGAGTCCTCCCAACAGCCTCTATGGGTTGTGTGCATTCTATTCTTATTGACCTTTTGCAGTCAAGAAAACCAAAGCCCAAACTGGCGAAATCATTCGCCAAAGCCACACGGCTAGTAAGTGTTGGGCCTGAGATTCAATCCCAGGTCAGCCCACCTCTAGGGGACCTTGCTTTGAACCAAAATGCCGCGTTACCTGGGCACTCTGGAGTCCCTGGCACACAGAACAGGTCGAGGACAAGGACTTATAAGGCCTGGGCCTCTATGGTGGCCACATGTCCTTGTCCTGAACTCATCCTTCCCAAGACGTTGCTGGTGGATGGTGTCGCGTGGCTGGGAGGACATCTTACGTCCTTCCCTGACCTCTGATAGTCCTGAGCCCAACAAGGCGGCGGAAAGGTGGGGAAGAAGGCTGGGTTAGGCAGAGACAGCCCAATAACCTGGGATTCAGAAGAAGCTTCCCTACCCCCTTCCCCTGAGCTGGCGTCAGCTGGACGTGTGGCCAGTCCCTCCGCGCCCATCTTTGATCTCCAAGAAAACAGGAAGTAAGCGCGACAAGATGGAGACACAAACTTCCAAACAGTCTCCCCTTCTCTGTCCTCCTTCCCTCCTCCGGAGCGCCCCCCCCTCCCCCGGCACATTCCTTGGGACGAGGTGTAGGGGCCTCATTTCCTCTTCCTCCTCTGCTGGGTCAGGGCGAAATTCCATTCCCTTCCCTCAGGACCCGCGTTTCCGGGCAGCACAGGGGCAGGCTCCGCGGCCGACTCCCGCAGCCGCCCTCCAGACCTGGGCCACCCCTGCGGCTCACGCTGTCCCTTGGGGCCAGGAGACTCTCAAGGTTCCATTCTTCCCGGCTTTCTTGAGGCACCAGAGCGGGGAGTTTTGTCTCCTGACCTCAGTTCTTGCTTTCCTTTGGAGTTTACCAACCTGGACACTTGGGTGTATGGATGAGTGGGTCCTACCACTCAGGTAAGGTCACTGATTGTAACAAATATCATATAGGATGCCCAGTTACATTTGAATTTCAGGTAAACCATGAAGAAGTTTTAGTACAAGTATGTCCCATGCAATATTTGGGATATACTTATACCTTAAAAATTACTCAGGTTTTTATTTCTTCGAATTTAACGGGGTGTCCTACATTGTATCTGTAAGCTTTACATCTAGTAGCGCTATGACTGTGGGCAAGAGATTTTTCCTGTCTGAGCCTGAGGAATAGATCTGGCACCCACCTCATGAGGTAGCTGTGAAGATGCAATAAAGCCCTTATTTAGAGCCAAGCGCCCAGTAGGCATTCACAAAGTGGGAGTAGCTGTCATCACCTTTGTCTTATCTGGCCCTCTCTGTGCTTCCCCAACAGGTCGTGCAGAAACTGTCCATTGTGATCTACAGCCTGTGGACCCCGAGGTGACATATTTCACGAGCCAGGTTTCTGAGGGCTGCGTGGCTCATGTTCCCAACGCTACCCTTGAAGTCCACATCCTCTTCCTGGAGTTCTCAAGGGTGAGTGTCTGATGGCAGGGTCAGGCGGGGACCCAGTGATGGATGAGGGGAGGCTTCCTTGTGGCTGTCCCTGGAGCAATGGGCCGAGTCCTCACCAGGGCCCCTGCCTGGAGGGTGACACGGGCATCTCACAAGGTCTGTGAAGGCTGCCATTTCTGGGGCCGGCATTGGGGCAATCTCTTGGATGCCACCACAAGACCCAGGTGGGAAGGGCTGGGTTTGGCTGGCGACTGAGTAGAGGAGAGCCAGGTGGGCAGTGGAGCGGACCAGTGAGTTGTTGCTCATGTGTCTCCAGTGATGGGAGCTCATTGCTTCGCAACGGACACCTCCACTCTAGGCAGCTTTGACTTTGAGAAAGTGCTTCCCTCAGTCGAGTTCAAATATCCCTCCCTGGAATGTCCCCCACCGAACATCTGTGACCTGGCAAGCAGCCCCTTGGAGATTGGAAGCCAGCAATGACAGCCTCAGAGATTTTTCTTTCCCCGAGAACCCTCCTGAGGTCCACCACTCAGTTTGTCTAAGTCCTTCTAAAAAATAAGACATTTCCTGAGCACTTGCTATGTGCTAGGTCCTGTGCTAGGCCTACTATGTGCCAGGAAGTCAGTTAAACATATTAACATACGTTGAGCCTCCCAAGGGCCCACCTGGCAGGGTCTGTTATTATCCCCACTTTTCAGAGGAGGAAACTGAGGCAGGCCTGGAGAGGTGACTCAACACACCCAAGGCCAGAGTTCACACCAGATCTCCGGGGACTCCAAGCCAGGCTGTCACCTGGCTGCTCAGGGATCTCAGTGTTCAGGCAGCATCTGGCCTGCCTGGGCTAGTGACCACACCTGGCTGATGTGGCCTCAGGTCCTGATAGCGATTTAGCGGTGTCAGCTCGGGGTAAACTTGGGGCCAACTCGCCCCCAAAACTGTTAAGTTGCCCTGCGTTTGTATGGTGATAAGACAGTGCCCAGACCACCAGTATCGGGGGGGCTTCTCCCCACCGCCTGCCTGCCACGGGGACTGTGGGCCTCGATAATCCCCAAGCTGCAGATAGCGCCAAACACACGCTACATGGTTTTCATAGCCATTGTAAGTTTTTTCAAGTTTGGTGATGATATGAAAAAATAAGATTGTCCTCTGGAAGTTCATTTTGTTTGTTCTGAAGTTCAGGTCTTTATGCCTCCTCTGGGTGACTGGGGTCCCCCTACCCTAATCACTCAACAGTGGGCCAGAGTCCAAGCACTCAGGTCTATGGGAGGCAGAGGTGTAGACAGCCAGCCCAAATCCAGGTGATTGGTGCCTCCTTGGGCAGCACAGGGCAGGGGTACTCCAGCTGCTGTGGGATTAAGCAGGGCTTCCTGGAGGAAGCAACAACAGTAGAGACAGCCAGGGGCTCACTGAGTGAAGGAGGTGAAGGGGAAAAGCGGAGGAGAAAGTAAACAGCCAGATGAGGAAGTGAGCCTCGGTTGGGGTCGGCATGCTGTTCGCTGCGGCAGGAGCTTACGGTGACCCTAGAAACAGAGCTGGGGAGACGGAAACGACCTTGTCATCGTATTAAGGTCTTTATTCTGTGCGTAGCGACAAGTTTTTAGGGGCATGGCAAGGTGCCACTGTAACTCAGGTCATCCTAGAGCTCATGACCACAGAATGTCTCTGTCCCCCTCTGCCTCTTCCAGAGAACTCAGTCCAGGGAGCGTCTGGCCTTTGATTCAGGAGCCAGGCTGCAAGCTCCAGGCTTCCAGGCATGTGTGTTTGAGGGGGTGGTGGAGAGAGCTGGCGTTCGGGAGACTGGGGCTCTCCAGTCCTGGATCTGTCACTGGCCACCACCTCATGTAGTGCCTGGCATGCCGAGGGGGCTCCTTTTCCCCACTCTCCAACAGACACACATTCCCTGCGCTCAGGGACTCACCAAAGAATTACGGAATATCAGAATCTGGGCCAGGACCTGGCATATGCCAAGTCACGGTGAAACGTATAAATGAATGAATGAACAAATGAATGAGTGGATGAATGAATAGATGCGCTGCTATGTGACCTTGATGTAGGGGTTAAGAACATGGGCTCTGGAGCCAAGCAGCCTTCGAATTGAACTTTGGTTCCCCCACTTATGGTGGCACGACCTTGGGGCTACCTTTCTGAGCCTTGGTTTTCTGATGAGAAACATGGAGACGAAGAGTCCCCACTTCTCAGGGGGCTGAGAGAATCCGATGGGACAGGGCAAGCAAAATGCCGAGCACGGGCCTGCGCAGAGTGACTGCTCGATGGCCCGTAGCTGTGCCTCGTGTCGTTATTGGAAGGCTCCCCTTTGGGTTCCATGTCTCACCTGTAAATACCCTCATTTTGCCGTGCAGGCTGCAGTTCATGGAACATGCTCACGTCAGTCAACTAATTCGATCCCCCAAGGTTATTTCTATCAGGTGGCTGAGGCAGGGGCCGTGAATTCATTTTCAGAGGGAGCAACCGAGGTCCAGCCTGATGGAGCCCTCCCCCGACCCTTGTCGGCCCCCTGGTGCTCCTGACCTCCCTGCCCCAAGGGTAGAGCCTGTGATCCCACCGGATTCTACTACTGTGACACTGAAGGACCCGTGGTTTTCCTGGGAGGCACCTTCTTCCCCGGGCGGTCCCGAAGAGTGGGGTCCACGGCCCCACAGTCCCCCTCTACTAGTCCTCGCCAGGTACCTGCTCTGTGCCCAGGCTGTGTTGGGCACTGATGGTGCAGAGAAGAAGCAGACCCAGCCCCTGCCCTCGGGCTGTTCCCAGGCCGGGGTAGACAGAGGTGAGAATCAGCAGCCCTGGTATTAAGGGACGGAATTGGCACTTGGGGGGAGGTGGGTATGGGGGCCGTGGGCCCCAGCGGGATGAGCGCTGAACGTGGAGGGAAAGGGGCATTAGGGCAATGGCTCCCAGTGTCTAGCCAAACAGAAAGAGGGGCAAGGACCTTCCAGGCAGAGGGCACTGCATGAGCAAAGGCCTAAAGGCAAGGAACACAAGGCGGCAGCTGTAGCGTGGGCAGCCAGCCGTCTTAACAAGCAGCCCAGTCCCTCCCGGCCTGTGGCTGCCTTCTTCACATCCTGGCACAGCCACACCGCTTTCCCATGCATCCCTGCGTGGCCTCAGAATCCTCAGATTTCCTGCGGGTGGGCGGCAGATGAGCTGTGGCAGCCAAGAGCCTTGGGGAAGAGAGGTTCAGTGTGTGTGTGTTGGGGAGGTTTGCAGACAGACGAGGGACGAGAGGGCCGCTGGGCTGGGACTCTATCTCACTGGGTCCCCAAAGGGCAGGCCGGAGCCTGGATTCCGGGAGAGGGCCCAGGGTCACATCCTGACCCGCGGAGACAGGAAACCGGCCTGGTGTCTCCGCAGTTCCCGTCAGCCCGATTGTACTGATCTGCTGTCCTTCTAACAAACCCCAGGCAACAGGGCCAGAGCTGCGACAGCCGCTGATTCACCCCACTTCTGGGTAAACTCTGGGAGCCGATGTCCCTCCCCCAAGCCCGTGGAACCTGCTGGGCTTTTGCACTGACTCACTCCTGACCAGAGGGGCAGGCCAGGCTGTCGGTCAGAAGGAGAGCGGGAGGGGTCCCGGACTCTTCAGAATGTCCTGGCAGGCTGTGAAGGGCTGTGGAAGGCAGTGGTGCCCTCACACCTGGGCAAAGGGGGATCCTGCCCAGGCTCTACAATTAGTGGCGCCTCTCTGGTCCTCTTTCAGTTGCATCCCTCCCCTGGGGTGCCCGCCTGGAACTTGCACCCCTCTCCCCCTCAGCCCATGCCGTGGGCACCCAGGACTCCACAGTTTCCTGCCCAAGTGCACTGAGCTTCCTCTCATAGTGTCATGAGGCCTCTTTCTCGTCTCATCCTTTAGAGATAGTTGGTGTAAACTCCCTTAGACATGAAGGACGGCAAGGTGACTATTTGTGCGGGGTGGGCACAGCAGAGCTTAGGCATCTAGGCTGGCTTGTCACATGCGTACTCATGAAGAGAAGGGGGTGGGCTGGGGGTCAGGGGCTGCCATTTGTATTCTTGCTTGCAGATTTTAGGGGCAGGCTTGGTGGAGGGGCATGGACTGGGAGTCAGACGGGCTGTGCAGGGATTTCGCCAGCTCTCTCGCTGCTGTGTCCCCAGTGTCCAGCTCAGAGTCAGTCTGGCAATAAATATCAGACGGATAAATGGATACATAAATGGATGAATGATGGATGGATGAGTGGATAATGGAAGGAAAGAAGGAGAAATATATATACATGCAAACATTTGCTGGTTGGCTATCACCCAGGGGTTAGTGGTGTCACTTGTTGTTCATCATTGGTTGTTTGGGAGTGTTAGTCTTGTCCTCTGCCTAGTTCCTCAAGGACAGAAGCCCCAGGCTGGGCCCAGTGCTGGCCTCTCAGACAGGCAAATGATGCGGGAAGGTGGGGAGAGCCTGAGCTGACCAGGGCCCTCAGCTGGGCAAAGTAGCATGTCTCTCCTGGGGCCACCTGGCCAGAGACCATGACTCCCAGATGCCAAACTCTGGGACCCCCAGAAGGGAGGATGAAATCCAGGGGTCACACTAAGCCTAACTCCTCCCTGTACATATGGGGAGACTGAGGCCCAGAGAGGGCAAGCCATGGGAAGTACGGCTGAGGTACGCCCCAGTTCTGGCTAACGGCTGCCTACCACTAACGTCAGCCTTCCCAGCCCCCAGATCTTGGCATCTTCGGGTGAGTGGGCAAGGAGGGAATTGCAGGCAATGAAAACAGCCTACTATGTATTTAGCCAGGCACCGGACAACCTGCTTTGCAGGCAGAATCTCATTGAATGCTCACAAGTTTCTGAAGTGGGCGTATTTTTCAGCCTCCCATTTCCCAGATTAAGAAACCGAGGCTCAGAGAAGGGAAGTGACTGTCCAGGGTCACAGGCTAATGACTGAGCTTGCATTTCAATTCAGGTCAGTCTGGCTTTGACCCCTTCCTTGGCCACGCTGTCTGTATGTACCATCTGAGTCTGCCTGGGTGGACAGAGGGACGTCTGGCTCCAATGTGGCCGGCTCCAGTCTGGCCCTAGGAGGGTGGGGGCTGCAGGCAGCCCCGAGGAGGCTCCACTCCTAGAAGAATTGCTGGAAGCGACTTTCTATAAGCGGCTACTAGTGCTCAGGGCCTCCTCACCGAAATCCCCCCTTCCCGCCACTGACCGCTGGGCCAACAATGGCATCTGTGGGACACTGGCACAAAAATAGAAACAAGGACTCCCGCCCACCAGCACAGGGAGGGGACCAGGGCGACCCAGGCTGGCCCAGGTTGCAGAGCTGGGGGTAAGGAGGTGGCTGCCCGCTTCAGCCAGGCTCACAGATTTCCCAGGCTGGCCCTTGGAAGACTGGGCGTTTGGAGGTGGGGGGGTAGGCAGGCCCCTTTCTTTACCTTTAGGCCCCGGGCTCGGAGGGAAGAGGGAAGTCAGTGTGCGTGTGAGTGACCTCGTTGATGAGTCAGGGCCATGGGGTGGAAATGTTTGCTGTGGAAACCCTGACTGTTTTTTTTCTGGTAAGCAGCTGGCCTCAGCTAGGCCCGGGAGCTCCAAGACCCCAGACAGCCCCGCGTTCCAGCCTCCCTGCCAGTCCACATTGCCCACTTGCTGTGTGGCCCCGGCCCATGACTGCCCCTCTTTGGCCCCAGCTCTCTGCCACCTTTCCTTTAGCTCCCAATTCTACAGGGCAGGACTCAGTGACAACTAAGGGGTGCGTAAACTCCGGAAGAAGAGCTGAGTGTCATGACAAAGGTTCCAAAGTTCCAGTCTCCTCGTCCCCTCGCCCCTAGCATGACCTGACCTTGACCTCCACTTCTCTTTTTTGATTTCTTTATCTAGATCCCCACCTGGTATTGGTCCCCAACCCCGTCCTTTTCACAGATGGGGAAACTGAGGTACAAAGGAACAGGGACTGTTGCAGAACAGCAGCAGGAGCAGATGTCCGTAGGCTTTTTCCTTCCAGCTCAGGGGCTGCGCTCCCTCGGCGGCTCTCCGTCACCTGTAGGTGCCCTCGGCCTGCAGTGTCCACCGAGGGCCAGAGAAGGTAGCCCGTGGCATCTCCAAACCACGGGGCTCATCTTTTGTCCTGTATGGGGTCTCAAAGTTCACTCCTCGGGGTGAGGACAGACTGATAAGGCGGTGCTGAGAGAGAGGACGTTGTCCAGGTGAGCTGCCCAGACAGAGGTCCAGGGGCTGTGGGCGCCACTTGGGCACCAGACCGACTTTGCCACTCACCGACAGTTCCCTTGGCAGGTTTCCCACTCCAAGTCTCACTGGATGGATCTGTAAAATGGGAGAACACCTGACCCTGTTCTGGTGAGCACATAGGGCCAGGCACAGATCTGGCAGAACCACGTGAAATTACTGATATCCAATTGTCGAATGTTCATCAGCTTATCGAGATAAAATTTGTCCATTTAAAGAGTACAGCTGAGTGGTTTTTAGTGCATGTACGGAGTTGTATAATCATATTCGATTGTTCAAGCTAATAGTACATACACCGTCAAGGTACGGAAGCTGCGGTGCATCATCGTCAAAGGTTCTGGCAGGTCGGCTGGGACTGGGACTTTCTCGGCATCACTGAAGTGGGTCTCCCTTCACTCCCGTTAATTTCAAGGAGTGATCACAGTCCTGGAACAAAATATCGGTTCTGATATTCAGATTTGTGTTTCGTACGTTACCAAAATGTGATATTAAATCCAGTATTTAATTTTTTAAGTGTTTAGAATGCATAATACTTTAAAAATAGATGAAACAAGAGATTTCAAAAACCAAAAGTTATAAGCCCATCAGACAACATTAATGAACAAAAAATATGAATTTATGTGAACATAAATTTCAAACACATCTATCATTCTACTATAAATTAGCATAAAAATAATTCAAAAATAAGCAAACTAGCTCATTAAAATAAAAAAAAGATTTGCGAGACATTGAAAATAGAATATTATTTGCTCTTTTTGTTTTAAAGAGCAAACCTACAAACAAAGAGTGATTATGGTGTCATTATTGAGTAATGGAAATATTTCTGGGCAGATTTTTTCCAGCGGCTGAAACACTCTCTGGCCCTGTGACATCAGTTGGGGAAATGGCCAGGAGATAATTAGAAGCGAAGTCTAAAAACTTTCCACTGATCTTTTCGTCTTGAAATATCCGTCTCATTTTTGATAAGTTGAAAGAGATTTGGGGGATCGGGTTTTGTCTCTTTGTAGAAACTGCCAGCTTTGAGAGCAGCTGGAGTCTGTGTTTTCAGTAAAGTGATTCCATTTGTCTTTGTCCTTGTGAGTCTGTGGTGGAGCTTTTGGAGCATAAACCTGTCTCAAGTTCAGTAGCTCACACTCCACTGGGTCAGAAAGTCTTTGAGAAGAAAGTGTTGTTCTTTCAGTAGAATCATTGCCTTTGTAGATTGCTGTGTTCTTTTTCTCCTTGGTAATAAGGAGGTACAGGCTGGGAGGTCTAGAGGTTGAGAGGAGCAGCCTGCCCAGGTCCGTATCCTATCTCCATACTTCCTTGCTGTGTGATTTTGGACAAATGACTTCACCTCTCTGTGCCTTGTTTCCTCATCTGGAAGTGAGGCTGATAATGGTGCCTACCTCTTAGGGTTGGTGTGAGGATTAAATGAGTCAATATATAAAGCACTTAGAACAGTCCTGGCACATAGTAAGCACTATATAAGTGTCAGGTATCGTTATTGTTGTTGTTCTGGAAGCATTTCAAATACATACACAATGATTAATTAAAAATTTTAATGCCGCAGGTACCTCTCAAGATGTAAATGATCTCGATTTCACATTCTTATAAGATATTGAAATAATGGTAGTGTAACAACAAAAATATGGACATTTTAGTACTTTATAATAATAAGGCAAGCAGTAGTACTGCAAACTGAGGAGAGAAGTGATTCCATTTGTCTTTGTCCTTGTGAGTCTGAGGAGGGGCTGATGCCTCGATACCACTGTATAGGGACAGAGAAAGGGCACAGGGTACTTTCTGAGTCACATGGATGCTCGCAGGCCTGGTACACAGCAGGTGCTCAATAGAAATAACAAACCTTGATCGACTGTTGGATAAAGTTCAGGCTCATCACATTTTTTTGTCTTTATGTCTTTGGATTTGCTGGGACTAATCTCTTTCATTCATTCAGGAAATATTTTCCAAGCCCCTCCTGAGGGCCAGGCGCTATGCTGGGCCCTGGGAGGCAGGACGGGGAGAATGGAGTGAAAGCCGATGGTGCATTGGTTGCCACCGCTGGTCTGGGTGGCGCAATCTGCGCAAATCTGACTGGTGTGTTTGTGTGTCTTTCCCCTGCCTCCCCCCAGGAAGTGTCAGAGCTGGAGCTGACTGTCCAAATGTCCCGGCCAAATGGCACCCGGCCCCGAGGGGTGCTCCTGGTCCTCCGCGTAGACAAGAGTGTTGTCCTGCACCTGCAGACCCCAGGAATCCCACTCCACCTGGCCTTTGTGAGTGTCACCTCTGACCCCAGGCTGAGGCACTGGCCATGGGAGGGCCCTGCCTGGTGGATCCTGTGGGGCCCTGCCTGACAGAGAGAACCCAAAAGTCTACAGGGTCTGGGGTACAGTCCAAGCCTGGAGGTGGGATGCGGGTGGATGGACAACCCTGGCCAACTCCATCCTCTCGCATAGCCTCAGTTTCCCCATCAGTCCAGTGGGAGAATTGGACTCGATGACATCTCATAAAATAATCTGGTCACTATCTTTGGGAAATGTTACAAGACATTTATTTGAAAATATTTAAGTACGGAGGAAAAGGGTCAGGAGGAAATCTAACAACGTGTTAACAGTAGTTATGGCTGGGAAGTGGGATTAAGAGAGACATTTATTTTGTAAGATTCGCTCTAATTAACATGGCCTATGTGGGAGAAAAAAATAATTTTTAAAAACTCAAGTTTTCAGAGAGGAGGTAACCAGCTGAGACCCACAGCGAGGGGGTTCAGGGCTGGAGGAAGTGGGGCGGGCTGTCAGCACTGCCTCCTCCTCATGGAGGCCCTGGAAGCTGCCCACGATGTGAGCAGCTGTTGTTTACAGCCAGAAAAAGTGGGGCAGGGGGACCGAAGACAGCAAAGAGAACGAGAGAGAGACACACAAAGAAAAATAGAAGTGGAAAGAGGGTGGGCCTGTTGCGGGAGGGACAGACAGACACTGAGAGACCAGAGACAGTTTGGGGAGAGAAGCTGGAGACCCCAAGACAGACCTGGATGCAGGGCCGCTTGGGAGACAAGCCAGAGACGGACAAGTGTGGGTGGGGGAGGGGGAAGGATCCAGCCTGGTGGCAGGGACACCACAGACAGAGATGACCAGCCTGAAGGCCCCCAGAGGGAGCTCCCAAGCCAGGCCTTGTAATGGCTCCCCCTCCCCCTTTCTCACCCCTTGCCCTCTGGAGGTGGCCCAGGCGGGGGATCTGAGCCCAGCGTGGCGCTGGGTGAGCAGAGAACCGGAAATGTGCCCCGCTGCCAAGGCTGGAAGGTTTCAGCAGCCACCAGCTCCTGCCTTGGCCGCACCTTCCCCTGCCTTCCTCCCTGAGCTAAGAATACCCAGGGCGGGGGGTGGGGGGGCACTGTTGGAGCCGCTAGCAGCCTTGGCCTGCAAGGACACCACTGGAGGGACCACAGCCTGGCTGGGGACATGGGCCTCTGGGCCAGACCCAGCACCCGGCAAATGACAAACGCCTTGCCTTTGAATCCCCGTCACAGCCCCATTTTACAGACCAGGACCCTGAGGGTAAGACTGGGTAAAGTTCCTCCCACTCCTTCCAGCTCTAGACCACTGCCCCAACCCTTCCATCATGGGGGCTGGCTTCCTCACCCAGGTGCTCATCACTTTGCCCCCTTCTTAAAGTCCTGCCCCATTTGAGGTGGACCATTCTGTGCTGTCTTGCCTATAGTCCCCCTTAGTATCTGGCCTGAAGCGTTTATGCTGCTTCAGCGCAATGCCCTGGCTTTGGAGATGGAATGTTAGACCTCTGAGTCCGAGACTTCAACAGCTTCCTCTAAATCCTTTGGCTTCAAGGGAACACCTCCACCAGGAAGCCGTCCCTGTTTTCTTCCCTGCCCACCAGGGTCTCTCCCGGGGAATGATCAGTGGAGACAGTGAGGTGCTGAAACCCCCCAAATTCCCATCCCTGTCCTTCCAGGGGAACTGTCTTGCTCCTTTGTTTCTTATTAAATAATACCCTCTGTTTTCTGTTGTTTCAAATGACTTGATGCATAGCTAGTTTCTGCACGGTAAGATCCCCCAGGGAAGGGACCATCTCTATTTATCTTTCATTCATTTATTCATCCATTTCTTCCTTTTTCCCTTTCTCCCTTCCCATGTGCAGGGAGTACCTGCCATGTGCCAGGCATCAGGGTGAAGCTGACAAGTCAGGATCCTGACTGCTGGGCCTAGGGCTGGGAGCGAAGTCAGACAAATATTCCTCAGTGCCTACTATGTGTTGAGCACCATGCAGGGATGGGCAAGGCAGAAATTGTCCCTCACTGACCCACAGAGTATAGGAGAAACAGGCAGTAGGCACCTGGTGTCATAAATGTGGGTTGAATGATTATGACTATGGAGGAGTGGGGGATGATTTCGGACAGGTGGATGAACAAAGACATGTGTCTATCCAGCCCCCCAGGAATGGAAGGGATATGGGGCAGGTCTGGCTCGGGGTGTGGGTGCTAGTTGGGTGGCTCTGGGCTGACTTGAGATCCACTAGCCTCAGCATTCTCATCTCCGGCTGCCTCTGCTCAGCCAATGGGCTGCCTCCCCAAATAACCTCCTGACCTCCCGCATGGGACAGGGGACTCAGGTCCAGGAACAGCACTCCGAGCTTTCGTGTGTCTCCCCAGAACTCCAGCCTGGTCACCTTGCGAGAGTCCCCAGAAGTCAACGACACACACCTGCCAGTCTTCACCGAGAGCCAGGTCCTCAACTGGGCATATACAAAGGGCGCCATCACCTCTGTTGCCAAGCTGAACGACCCCAGAAACATCCTCCTCCGTCTGGAAAGGTCAGCT
>NW_006441061.1:3824176-3833637 GCF_000325575.1 Pteropus alecto | reverse complement strand
TCTGGGCTCAGGACTGGAGGAATCTGCATGCCTCTGGCCCATTCCTCAGATGTAGACATTAAAGCTCCAAGAGGCGATGTGATTTGCCCCAAGTCACACCCAGGAAGTCAGTGCTATTGGGACAGTAATTACCCTTTCACCAAATATTAGATTGAACCTCGTGAAATCGCTACTTGTCAGTTTTTTGACCTACAAAAACAGCAATTTTATCTATCGTGTACCTCCTATGTGCCTGTGGTAGGCATCTGAGGACTCACCCTGGGTCTGGTGACAGACCCAGGCCCTGCCCTCCGGGAGCTGACTCTGTGGTTGGGAGATGACAATAAACATGTACACAGATGAATTATAGAATTTCAGATCACGGTAAATGCTATAAGAAAAATACGAATGGGGGTGAGGTGCTGGTTGTCGCAGGGCCTTGTCCCTAATATGTGCCATAATTCATACCTTATATGAACCCTGAGGTGGGGGAAGGGAGGGACACGACACTCTTGCCCTGAGTCACTGGGTAGTAAGGGGTGGAGTGGGGAGATTGGAACCCAGGCTTCATCCTGCTTGCCCCACGATTATGGTGGGTAAGGGTGGGCCTCTGTGTTAGATGCTGGGCTGCTCCGGGAGGCGACTGAGTTGCACTTGTCTCTGCAGCCCCGAGATCACCAACCTCCTGCATTCCTGAACCCCACATGGACATGGGCCGCATGCTCGAATGGCAGCCACTTGCCGGGGCCTCGGTCCGCGGGTGCCACTTGGAAGGTGTGACCGGCCAAAAGGAGGCACACATCGTTAGGGTCCTGCCGGGCTCGGAGGCCAGGTAAGAGTGCCCAGTCCTGCCCCAGGGCCCACCCTTTCACACCTCACCTTATTAAGACCCACCTTGTCCAAGGCTCAGCCCTGGCCAAGCAGTAATATAGTCTCTACCGTCCCTGAGCCTAAGCTCCGCCCACTTCCACACCAATCCCACATCCCTCCAGGTAATAGTGCAGAGGCTGCTAGTCCACCCCAGGCCTTGTCCCGGCCAGGCCAGTCCCAGTCAGACCCTGCCCAACCCCGCGTTCCCGCCCGCGCCGACGCAGGGGTCTGTCTACCCGCAGGCCCTGGACAGTGACTGTGAAGGTGGAGCTGAGGTGCACTTCCGGCGATCCCGACGCTGTGCTCATCTTGCAGGGTCCACCGTACGTGTCCTGGCTCATTGACGCCAACCACAACATGCAGATCTGGGTGAGTCTTGCTCGGCGACCCAGACAGTCCTGTGCAGGCCTCAGCAAGGCTCTCCAAAGAGAAAACCTTTGCACCAGCGCTCCAGCCCCCATCCTTTACACATGACGATGATACTTCTGGCCCCACCCTCTTCCTCTGTACATTACCTAGTCTTCCTTTCGTCAGCACCTAGATGGCACCTCCTCCGGGAAGCCTTCCATCAATCCTTAGGAAGTCCCTTAACCCAACCCACAGGGTCAGGGAAGGTTCTTGTAGAAGCGAACCCCATGCCGAGTTGAAGGGCAAACAGGAGCCAGTAGATGAGAGGAGGTGGCCCAGGCAGAGGAGACAGCAGGAGCAAGAGAGAGAGCAGCGCTGAGGCCTGGCAGAACCAGGCGTGGCTGCGTGCCTCCTGAACCCAGGCGTGGCTGCGTGCCTCCTGAACCCAGGCTTGGCTGCGTGCCTCCTGAATGTCTATGGCTAAGTGCTCCGCCTCTCTCTCTGTCATTAGACCACTGGCGAATACTCCTTCAAGATCTTTCCAGAGAAGAACATCCGTGGCTTCGTGCTCCCCGACACACCGCAAGGCCTGCTGGGGGAGGCCCGGAGGCTTAACGCCAGTGTGGTAGCATCCTTTGTGGAGCTCCCTCTGGCCAGTGCCGTCTCACTGCGGGCCAGCAGCTGCGGTGAGCGCCCAGCTCCCTTCCCTTGCCCTCCTGCCTTCCTTTGCCCTCTCCTTGGATCAGTTGCCATAGTGTGGTGGGTGAACACCACTGTGCAGCTGTGTGAGACGGGCAAGTCGCGTCAACTCCCACTTTTCTCATCTGCAACATGGGGCCAGTGAGAGCAGCTAGCTACAGAAGTGCTTAGTGCCTGGTTCACAGGGAGCCCTCAGTGACCCTCTGCCCGGCCTGCCTCTGCTACCCTGCAGGCGGTGGGCTGCAGACCTCACCCACACTTGTCCAGACCACCCCTCCCAAGGAGAGCTGCAATCAAGAGCTGCTCATGTCCCTGATCCAGCCAAAGTGCTCTGATGACATCATGACCCTGGTACTCAAGAAAGATCTCATCTCGGTAAGGGAACCCCTACCCTTCCGACCTGGGTGATGTGGGCCACTGGTCCCTTCTCAAGCCCAAGAATCTTGGGGTCCTAACCCAGGCAGGGAGACAAATCACATCCCTCTGCAAGCTTCAGGTTTCCCACTTGTAAAATGGGGTTGAAAATGATCCCTACCCTGCGGTGAGAATTAAATGAGGTCTGACCTGCTGAGCAAGCTGTGGTACACAGTAAGTGCTCAATCAATAGATACTAGGTAGTTCCTTATTAATCCTAAACATAGGCTGAGCAGGGTGGTCACCAATGATATCTACACAATATGATTTCTGCCTGATTGAGGAACAAGGGTATTTATTATAAAAATAACACAGGCTCTTTTAAAAATGTGGAAAATTAGAAAAGAAGAAAATCTCAATCTCCCCATCCAAAGACAGTGGCTACCAATATTTTGGTGTGTTTCTTTCTAGAATTTATCTGAGTATTTCTTATATAGGGGAATCATATCAGATATACTTGTCTTCTGCTATATTCACTTACCGTATTTTTAGAACTTTGACATATGTACTTAATATCACATTTAATGAGCACATATTATTCCATCGCATTGACACACCATAATTAACTCCTCCTCCCTTGGTAGACATTTAGCTTGTTTCCAATTCTGCAACATTATAAATATGCAGAAAATGTTATTGTGCATGAAGCTTTTTTATATAGGATTATTTTCTTAGGATAGATCTCCACATTAGTGAGATCGCTGGGTCAAAATGAGTGAACATTCTAGAAGTTTCGATACATGTTGACAACCTACTTTCCAGAAGACAACTTCAATTTTCACTGCTGCTTTATGAGAGCACTGTGAATCTCTCTCTCTCCAGACTATATTTTTGTTTAAAAAAGAAAAACCTTAGCCAGTGTGGGAGGTGGAATATGGCATTCTTTGGTTAGTAGTGAGTGTGGACATGGCTCCACATGACTGATAATAACCTAAATCTCTTTATTGCTGTGGTGTGGTGCTTTCCTAGATGACTTTTATATGCTTTTTACATAAAGGAGAAAATGTTGGCCCTTTGTTCTTCATTCTTATCAAAATCATTTCTCCCAGTTTGTTATAGGTCTTTAAATTTTGGCTACAGCAGTTTTTAACTTTTTGGACATTTGTAAACATTGGGCCACCTTTGCTACCCATCTTCCCTTTATCATTTCTTCTGGCCTTTCTGAGGCAGGAAATCTTGCTGCCAAAGCCTTGACAAATCATCCGTGGTCTCGGGGATTTTTAGAATGACATTTAAATCTGTGGTTAAGTCCATGTGGAAGATTTTTGGGGTGTGGGTTATCGGGGCCTATGTGAAGCTCCACCTGTCGACTGCCCATCTCGTCCTCCTCCCCTGCCTATGCCTGGCCCAACAGATGTCTGGGAGGTGGAAGGGGCGATACAGTGGCCAGTGATGGCTGGCATTACTGCTGCCCAGGCCCAAGGGGCCTGGATGAGTACGTTTCCCATCAATCTTTGGAACATTACAGTGCACTAAAAAGAATGTCCTAGATCCATAAATATAGAGACAGAAAGATGTATATGATTTGCTGTTCAGTGAGAAAACTAAGCATGAAGGACAGTATGATGCCATTTGTTAAAAATACACACATACCAAAAAAAGTCCACACGTTTTCTCTGAGTACATATGTCTGTATAGAAGAAAGCACGAAGAAAAGGGTCTAAACGGATTCCCCCCCAAATATGGGGCGCACTGTCTCATGGACTTATGGAACGTAGTCAGTGTGCAGAGTTTGAATTCTGGGCCCACTGTCACTGGGGCTTCCCCTGGTGAAAAGCCATTTTTATTTGGTGGGCCAATGTCTCCTAAGCTGGCCCTGGGCAGCTGGGACAGCAGCAGTCAGGGACAGCATTGTGGAGGAGTAGATGTGAGTTAGCTAGACTCAAGTGGGACCTCCAACAACCCACTCACCTCTAAGACTCTGATATGCTTTGATCCTGAGAGTGTGACACATTCCAAGAATTTTCTAAAACAAGAGATAGCAAACTAGGACTCACTGCCTGTTTTTTGTAAATAAAGTTTTATTGGCACACCCATCTGTTTACATGTTGTTGGTGGCTGCTTTTGGGCTATGAAGGCAAAGTTGGGTGATTGTAACAGAGTCCACATGGTCTGCAAAATGTAATATTTTGTATCGGGCTCTTTAAAGGTTTGCTGACCTCAGGTCTGAGAGTCTGTGGTTCTGAGATTGGATTATGCTGTTGGGGTGTGCATATATGTAGAACTCCAATAAATTTTAACATTGTAATAGTTCTGCATTTATTTTGATAAACAGTAGAAGAAAAACAATAAGTAGAAAATCAAAGTCATGATGTTACAGATCTTATTGCTTAGAACAAGCTAAGTACAAAAGTGAGTCAAGTTTAGGAAGAGTATTAAGTCTTAAATGGTGTAGGATGACGGCAGAGGAATGACTGTGATTTGGGACCCCTGGGTTCTGATCAGACCTTGGTGCTGGGGTGTGACGGACAGATCCCAGGGAGCCTGGTGCCTGACGGTGCCCCCCCAACCCTGGCCTAGACTTTGAGGTGCACCATCACGAGCCTGACCTTCTTGGACCCCAGCTGCCGGGCTGAGGACAGAGATGACCAATGGGTCTTACGCAGCGCCTACTCCACCTGTGGCATGGAACTGACAGAAAATGTGGTCAGTAATGAGGTAAGAGCTGGGGTCGAAAGGTATCAGAGCCAGACTAGTTGGTGCCCCCTCCAGGGACCGCCTCGATCTTCCAGGCTGAGGGGCGTTTAGGAGGGCGGGACATGGTGCCCAGTAGGAAGGCAAGCTCAGGTGGGCTGTGGCTGGCTCAGTCTCTACATCCAGTGTATTGGGTGGGATGCCCTCTGGAGTTCCTTCTGCCTCTGACCAGCTCCTTGGCTCTGTTCCTGCAGGTGGTCGTCAACCTCCTGTCAAGCTCATCACCACAGCGGGTGAGATGGATGGTCACCATGCTAACCCATCTGGTCCAGGGTCTTGGGGCCCCTTCCTGGCCTGGGAGGGAGCAGGCCTCAGGACACTCAGGCTCATCCCAGCATGCCATGTGTCTCCAGAGTGTCTCAGCCTCCCCTTCTGTACAATGGGACCAGTACTATTACTGTTTAGGGTGACATTCTCAGCTAATCAGGGGGTTCTAGCACATATTGGCTGTGTGGCCTTGGGCAAATCACTTAAGCTTTCTAGGCCCCAAGGTCATATCTGTAAACAGTGGTATAAGAAAGGCTCCCCCATGGGGGTGCTTAATGATCAGTCACTGAAATGACACATGGAAAGCGCATGTTTTTTTGTTTCCAAAGGTGAGGCTAGGGTCTGGGAACTAGAACATGACTGCTGCTCCCACCCCCACCGGTCACCTTCCTGGCCAGGTGCCTCCCAAACTGACCGAGCCTCCCTCCCATCTCCTACAGAAAAAGGTGCAGTGCATCAACATGGAAAGCTTCTCCTTCCAGCTGGGCCTCTACCTCACCCCACAATTCCTCCAGGCCTCCACCACCATCGAGCTGGGGCAACAGGGCTTTGTGCAGGTACTGGACTTGACCTCTCAGGCCTGCCAACTCCTGAGATTTCTCAGAGCCTTTCTTCCCACCATTAGTACAGAGGAGATGAGAATTTAACTTCCTGGTGGAAGGAGGGAGAGTGCATGGTGCATGGAGGGGAGCGATGGAAGAGGCAGAACTCAGAGACAGTGATTCGAAATGTCACCTCCTCCACCAGGCAGGCCCGCTGCTGTCTCACAGTCAGGGCTCAGGGGCAGGAACTCTAGAACGAATCTAGCTGCTTTCGTGAGAGCAGGCAGGGTGAAGGGTTAAGAGTAACTGCCCATGCCTCGTCCCCCTTGCCTACCCATGCAGGTGAGCGTGTCTCCATCGATCCCTGAACTCATGCTCCAGCTGGACAGCTGCCAGCTGGATTTGGGGCTTGAGGCAGAGACCGTGGAACTCATCCAGAGCCAGGCAGCCAAAGGCAGCTGTGTGAGCCTGCTGTCCCCAAGCCCTCACGGTGATGTGCGCTTCAGCTTCCTCCTCCGTGGCTACATGGTGCCCACACCCAAGACTGGCACCCTCAGCTGCACCGTAGCTCTGCGTTCCAGGACTTGGTCCCTGGTGAGTGAGGCCTGCCAGTGTCAAGGCTTTCAGGTCTGGAGTTTCAGGGAAGGGACGGGACAGACCAGGAGGATGTAAGACCAGCTGGTGAAAGGCAGAGCCAGTTACATGTGTGGCTTCTGGCTACCAGGGGGTACTCTTTATGCTACCCTACAGCCTCTGAAGGCTTTGCTGTGTCTTAGATATTGGTAGGATATGCAGCTGCGACTGTCCATCCATCCGTCCATCCATCCATCCATCCATCCATCCATCCATCCATCCATCCATCCATGCTACCCTACAGCCTCTGAAGGCTTTGCTGTGTCTTAGATATTGGTAGGATATGCAGCTGCGACTGTCCATCCATCCGTCCATCCATCCATCCATCCATCCATCCATCCATCCATCCATCCATCCATCCATCCATCCATCCGTCCATCCATCCATCCACCCACCCATGTAGTATGATCACCAGTGTAATCTCGGTAAACAGGAGACCTCAAGGATGAGGGTTAACATAGAGGACTCAACTTTCTGATTTTGTTCATTTACTAGCCACGGTGCTTCACCATCCAATGGGTTTCCACTCCCAGGCACTCACCCCTGGACACACTCAGAGTCACCCCAGGCCCTGGCACGTAGAAAGGTCTCTGGTCGTATGCACCTAAAGAAGCCTCTGAGCTCATCTTTCTAAGGTGTTCACAAGGGTAACGCACGCAGTGCCAAGTGCTCCCACAGTCCTCATGGGAGTCAGGGGCCTCCCAAAACTTCACAGGAAACATTCCAGCAGCAGCCAAGGGCTGTCTGCTCAACACCCTTCCATAGGCTCAAAGGCTCCTAGCCAGACGTGGTGGGATGGGATTCAAAGCCAAGGCCTAGAGTAGGCTGCCAGGGAGTAAACCTGGAAGCTTCCTCTAGAAGGCCATGCCACCCACGGCTCTCTCCTCCTCCCCTAGGAAGTCCACAGGACTCTCTCCATGCGCCTGAACATCGTCAGCCCTGGCATGCCCGGTGAGCGCTCTCCACGTCTCTCTGGGGTTCAGGGGCTGACGTCAGACTGGGGCACCACGAACAACCCAGAGGGAGGAGGCCCTGGCTCATGGCAGGCCAGACTCCAGAGGGAGCAGCCCTGGGAGGCAGGACGAGGGCTTAGCAGCCTGGAGTAGGGGCCGCAGCCACGTCTTTGAGCTGGAGAGCCTTTGGCTCTCATCCCCACGGCTGCTGGGTGACGTTACTGGGGGGAGGGGGCCTCAGAATCAGTTCCGGATGGGACAGAGGATACCTTGGGGTGGTGCTGACCTCACCCTCCTTAAGGCCCCCAGCATGGAGGCTGCCCCTTCAGCCCAGCATCCTCCAGCCTCTCTGTTAATTCCTTGTGGCCCCCACCTGGCAGGAGACTCCGACACTGGAAAAAGAGGTGGGGGGGTTACCCCCTCTTTGCCACCCAGCCCGGGCCAGGATGCAGCCCTCACTCACTCCCAGCTCACACCCAGGAGAACAGGGCTGATAACTCCACTGCGTGGATAGAAAGTCAGAGGCCCAAGGGGAGCCTGCTTGACCCACAGTCACACAGGAGTCAGGGGTGTGGGACGGATGAGGCTTGGGAAAACCCAAGAGCAGAGCTAAAGAGTCCTCAGAGGTGCTCTGGCCCGTCCCCACCATGGTATAGGGCTCAGAGAGGGGCAGGGACTGACCTAAGGTCACACAGTGAGGCAGGGCAGGCTCTGGACTCCCAGGCCCCCTTCTTTTTGCTCGGATTATACCATCCCTAAAATGCATGTCCTTCAGCCTTGGGAGGCAGAGACATGGCCCAGAGGCCTGGCTAGGCCCTCTGGGTAGATGGTCATAGCAACCACAGGTTAGTGCCAGACATGGGTGTGACAGACCCATTTCCTACACGAGGAGACTGAGGTTCAGAGAAGTCAGGGCAGTGGCTGAGCTGGGACTTGCACCGACCCTGTGCTTTGGCCAGCACAACAGGGTAGGGGGTCAGGGGGAAGGCAGCACTGCTGACCGTCCCTCCCTTGGTCGCGCAGGCAAAACACTCGTCCTGCCCGCTGTGCTGGGCATCACCTTTGGCGCCTTCCTCATCGGGGCCCTGCTCACCGCCACGCTCTGGTTCATCTACTCGCACACGCGTGAGTATCCCAGGCCCCCACCGTGAGTGCGCAGGACCCTCCACCACCGCCCGGGGGAGCCTGGCAAAGCCTCTGGGGGAGTGGGGAGCCCTGGCCGGGGCCCTGACCTCCGCCCCTGCCCCCAGGTCCCCCCAGCAAGCGGGAGCCCGTGGTGGCGGTGGCTGCCCCGGCCTCCTCAGAGAGCAGTAGCACCAACCACAGCATCGGGAGCACCCAGAGCACCCCCTGCTCCACCAGCAGCATGGCGTAGTGCCCAGCCCAGGGCCCCAGGGGCCACCCGGCCAGCCCTTGCCCAACGAGAGAGACCGAGCAGCCACCAGCTGGGAACCACTGGTCATGAACTCACCCCGGGACCCCAATCCTTCCACTCGACCAAGGATGAACCATGCCCTCTACGCCTGCCCCTCCTGCCTCCCTCTCAGAGACCTGCTGCCAGCGGGGGCACCAACTTGGAATGCATTGGGGTTCCCTCACCCCACCCTGCAGAACCTTCAAACTCAGTGGGCCTGGGGTGCAGCTGCCCCGGACCGCGGAGAGACAGACCCCTGCCCTGTATGTCCACATTGCTGTAGAAACCCAAGTCCCTGTCAGTGTAAGCTGGATCCAACACTCGGTGACCTGGGCTGGGCAGAAGGCAAGGACTCGAAACAGACTCGGCCCTGCCCACCCAGGCCAAAAGCACCCCCTCCGTGGCCAGCCCAGAACCACCAGGATCCGAGCCCAGCGGCATCCACACCTGGACTGGCACAACTCTGGGGGGCAGACTGAAGCCTAGAGGTGCCCAGCCTGGGAACAGGGGAGCCTAGTTCTAGCTCCTTCCTGCAACTGTCACATAAAGACCCCCCCTCCCTTCTAGCCCATCAGGAAGGCAGCAGATGGGAGTGGCCAGGCTGCCTGACCTGGGCCCACCCCTATATACTCACCACCAATAAATCAA
>NW_006441061.1:3823561-3824036 GCF_000325575.1 Pteropus alecto | reverse complement strand
AGTCAGTTACCTCATCTGTAAAATCAGAATTCTCAATCACAAGGTCTCTGAAGTCTGCAAAGCAGTGCCTGATGTATGGTCAATAGACATCAGGCCACCTGAGGCTCAGAGGGAGGGAGGGTGGGAGGGACCTGTCCCAGGCCACACAGCCCAGGCTCCTACACAATTCAGTTCTGTACCACTGCAGCCCCTACTCCCATTGTCTGCTGAGGGCACTAGAGGTCAAGAGTTACAGCAAATGTTTTGCTTTATCTTTTTTAAAAAAGTTAAAAGCTTTAATCCAATTCAGCCACCTTCTTGTCCCCAGGAGGCCCCAGGCAAGGACCCTTTCCTTCCCAGAAGGCCACCACCTGCACGTGGCAGGACCCCAGGCCTGGCCAGGCAGCTCACACAATAAGCTGAGACTGAGGCAGGAAGCAGGAGGGGTGGGAGGGAGATGGGCTGGACTGTCAGGCCCTACACCACCACAGGAGAA
>NW_006441061.1:3799724-3823548 GCF_000325575.1 Pteropus alecto | reverse complement strand
AAGGGGAGGCCAGGGACGCCACTGGCTCAGAGAATGTCTGATCTCAGCCTCCCACCATCTCTCTATTTCACTGCCCAGAGCCCAGGCCCCTGGGCCAGTCTAGATAGACTCAGGAAAGCAGAAAACAAAAGGCACCTTATATGGGAGTTCACCAAGAGGTGCAGGGCAGATGTGGGGAGGCCCCACCTCCAACCCCGCCGCCTCAGCTACTGGGACAGGGAAGGCTCCAGCAGCTTCAGGACACCACCCACTAGGTGCAGGCTTCCCGTGACCAGCACGTGGATGGCAGCAGCCTCACGGAGTACGTTGGCCCCGCTGCCTGCCACAGGGTGGGTGAAGAGGCCCCGTGGGGGACTGTGTGGTTGAAAGACAGGGTCCCGACCTTGGCTGATCCACTGCAAAGCTTGGGAGATGCAACTGAAGACGAGGGAGCTGGTGCTGTGGCTGTGCGCTGGGCGGGGTGCCAGCAGCAAGGACGTGGGCCCGCCAGGCTCCGGACAGGCTTGCTCCTCATCCAGGCGGCTCCAGTGCTGCTGGTGTTCCAGGCAGCGGAGCAGCACCTGGTCCAGTGTCACTGTGAAGTTCTGCTGGTCTGCAGGACGCGGAGACAGGCACGTCATCGAGGGGCATGGGAGTGGGGGACAGGGGAAGGGCAGGCCTGCTATGAGCACCTGTTCAATGCCAGGCCCTTTATATGCATTATCAGTCCTTACAATGGATGCTATGAGGAAACAGGCTCAGAAAGATTCAGAGACTTGCTCACCGTCTCTGAGCTGTTGAGAAGCGGAGCCAGGGAGTTTAGCTTTGAAGCTGGGGCTTTTGCCCAGTGAGCACATCTCCCCACCCTAGCGTCACTGCATTCATTGGTAAAATAGACAGAGTCTATTGCCAGGCGGGCATAAGCATTTCTAGAAATGCAGATTATTGGACTTTCCCTAGACAGTCTGATGAGGGGCATGGGGAGCTATATTTTTTACAATACTATTTCAAATTTTTTTGAACGTGACCCACAGTACTCACGTATGTATATAATAATGTCTGGAATAGAATCCTCATAAAACAGCACCTAACCTTATTTCGTGCAAAGCACATGGATATTTTCTATTCTATTTCGTTTAAAATAAAAAGTGCTAGTCGAGACCTACTAAATTGATTTCAAGAACCATCGGTGAGTAGTAATCTGCATTCTGAAAAATGTTTTCCCCAATAATTCTTTTTTAGTATTGCAGTCGCATGCAATATTCAAAATGTACCAAAGGATATTTATACAATAAAACAGATCTAGCTTCTACCCTAGACTTCCAAATCAGAAGCCCCCACTGTCACCAACAGAGCAGTCCACCTCAGGACCCTCCATCCCCTGCCCACTTCCAGGGACCATGCCTGTCACCTCTCACCTGCGTTGTCCGTGGATGACACCTCTGTTAGGTTAGGGCAGAAAACAGCATAGTCGAACTGGCAGGGCTAGAAGGGCCAAAGGGTAAAGTTTGGTGGCAGAGCCATGAGAAGATGCCCACCCCCAGACCTAAGTTCCGCACAGTCCCTCGGAGCCCACATATACACCTCCATCTCTGGAGATGCTCTCTAACTGCAGTTCAGCTGCAGGGATGCTGCATAAATCTGGACACAGCACCTCGGCTGCCCCTCATCTACCTCAGTATACCCTGCCTGGCCTGTGGCCTAGGTGGCATTCCCCACAGATGGGGAAACTAAGGCTTGGGGCGGGGGCTACATCTTAAGGTCACCCAGCTACTGAGCAGGCTCCAAATCCAGGCTGGCAAAGGCTTTCTGCACAAACGGCAGAGGTTCTGGGTATGAACAGCCTTGGCCTCCCGATCTGTGAAACGGGAAATGACCCCCAGGAACCACTTCAGCCCTGACAGCTTAGGGCAGCCTCAGTTTCCCCGAGCGGAGAAGGGCCCCTACGTGCTTTAGCCCAGTAACTCCTTAAATCAAACTTGATAAGCAGGAATCCTTAGTAGCACCCCATTGTCCGGGGAGGAAAACTGAGGCTCTTGTCCCAAGTCATATGCTAGTGGGTTGAAGCGGCATGACAAATGAGTCCGGAGCCTGTTCGTTGCACTACTAGCTGGTCCCCCTTTAACTCTGGGCTTGAGTCTGACCATGGGGGAGGATGAGGGCCATGACCAGTGACTAGACTTCCCCATGTGTCCAAGGCTTTTACATTTCATCCTCAGTACAATTCAAGGGAGGGGGAATTAACCTCATTCTAGAATTGAAAAAGCGTTGGCTCCGGGCGGAAGGCACCGCTAGGGGGTGAATGAGGGAGGCACACAACAAGCAGGCTTGGGCTAACTGTCGCCCTCCCGCCAGCCGGCCCCTCACCTGCAGCAGCTTCAGCAGGGCCGCGGCATCCCGGTCCCCGGTAGAGTTGAAGAGCAAGACACGCACCTCAGTCCCGCTTAGAGAGGGGCGAGGAGGGGTTAAGAGAGCCGCATCTCCCACCCCTTCTCCACAAACCATCCTTCCCCTAGGCCCCGCCTCTCCCTCCGGCCCAGTCCCGCCCCTGTCCCCTGGGTCCCGCCCCGGCCCCGCCCCGGCCCCGCCCCTGTCCAGCGTTCACCTGCCGGGCTCCTTGCAGCGGTGCAGCGCCTGCCGGAACCAGCGCACGCAGGCCTGCACGCTGCTGGAGGTATGCGCACCATCCAGGTACCAGGTGAGGGGCCCGCGCCGCAGCACCTGAGTCCGGCCCGGCCACTCGGTGTCCCGAAGCCCTGGGGGAGGTGGGCAAGGCAGCTTTTCAGCGGTCGCGAGGCGGCCCTCCCACATCCTCTCACCCTAGCCCTCAACTCGCACACACAACGAGCCCGCAGCGCCCCCGTCTGAGCGCTCTGAGGAGCTGATCAGCACCGGAGCCGACTACAGGGCGCCAGTCACTGGGATCAGCTCCCTGGCTGCCTCACCTGGTGGAATCCTCCAGGCAGCCCTGAGAGGGGCTATCACACATTAGTTCCTGTTACAGGCGGAGAGCCCTTAGCTTAGAGAAGTTAGGTCACAGTACACGTGGGCCCTGGCGCTGGAGTGTGATCCAAGGTCTACCTGGCTCCAGGACTGTGTCATGGCCCTGATGTGGGCACCCCATTCGTCGAAGGGGTTAAACAGCCCTGATCACCTACTATGTGCTGAAAGCTTTGGGGAGAGCAAGAAGTCTGACAACATTGCCCTTCTCAAGAACCTCACGGTCTTATGGTGTTGATGACAAGGATGACGGTAACAGCAGTTACCACTGCTGGGTACTTTATCCTGCACCTGCCAGGCTCTGGGCTCAGCCCCTTAGTGATGTCACAGTGGGCCCTATAATCATCTCACTAGACAGGTAGGGAAACTGAGGTTCACCGAGAGTCCATGAACTCAAAATCAGGGACACGTAATGACTTCAGAGTCCTTTCTCTTGGACACCATCTCGAATTGCCCCCACCTCTAGAACAGGAAACCGGAAGAATTGTCTGAAGGGACCTGGCTGGGCAGGAAGGTCCAACTCACCGCGCCGCATGTGGGGTGTGGGCTGGAACACAGGTGCCAGAGGTAGCTGCCGCAGGAGGCTTGGCCTGGTCGCCTTCACCTCCCCGACACCTGGGGGCCGGGGAGGACTACGTGAGACTGAATGTGCTCAGAACCCTCAGAGGCAGGCTCCATATGTCCCCTGCCCACGTGCCTGCCCACCCACCTGCGCACTTACCTCGGTGGTCCTTTTGCTGCAGCCAGCAGTGGGCCAGCTGCAAGGCCAAGGCAGCATTGGACCGCTGGTGCTCTCCCTCCAGACCCAGGGTTAGCGGCGGCCCCCCTTCCTCCAGAGCCTCCAGCGGTGGGCACAGGTAGAGGGGACACTGTAGAGGAATCGGGGGAGCTGCTGTTGCCACCCTGGCCTGAAGGCCCTTCCTGATGTCATCATCCCTTCCTTCTTTCCCCAGCAAGCCCTGCTCCTAGAACCAAGATGCGCTCCAGCTGGAGGAACAGCTGGTCTGCACCGCGCAGATGAGCAAACTGAGGCCCGAAAGGATAAAGCACGTCGCCAGCACTTCCATTCAGACTCACTGAGGTCTGCTCGGCGCGCTCCCTCAGCACTGCCAGAGGACCGTCAGGCTGGAGCACAGTGAAGGCAGGAACACCACGCTGTGGAGGACGGGGAGAGTAAGACGGGGTGCCAAAGGTCTTCCATCTTTGGCCCCCACATCCCTGGGCGGGGCGGGCCATTTAGCCTCCCTCCATAGGACCTATGGGAACCCCTCGATAGGGAGACTAAGGCCAGAGAGCGGGCTCAACTTGCTCCAGTCACACAAAGAGCTGAGGCAATAGCCCAGACCCTACTGATGTCCAAAATCTCGTTCTGAGTCAGGATACGAAGGACCTGGCCGTGGCCTCCATGTACCTCCCCATCCCTGGGGCTGCCTGGTCACCTTGAAGATGCCCCCTTTCTGCCATGCAATCTTCTCCACCGTGTCCCCCAGAAGGCTGGTGTGGTCGATGCCAAGGGAAGCGACCCCACACACCACAGGCTTCCTGCAGAAGACAAAAGGATCAGGATGCCCCTGCCCTGGGCTGCCTGGGCTTCCTGCCACCATCCATCTCCCCAAGCAGCTGCCCTTACCTGACAATGTTGGTGCAGTCGTAAGCCCCACCGATACCCACTTCCACCACTGCCAGGTCCACCTGCAGAGGACCAGAGAGCATGGCAACGGGTACAGGGTGCCCAGGTGCCACATGGGAGCCCCCAGCCTGCTGAGATTCCCCTCCCCAAAGCTCAGACACAGGGTTCTGGGGAGTGGGCACGCACCTTCTCTTGGAGGAAGACGTGGAAGGCCATGAGCGTGAGGAAGCGGAAGTAGGCGGGCATAGAGACACAGCTGTTGCTATCCTGTGGATAGGAGCATGTCAGAGCCTGGGGCCCCTGCAGCTTTGCTCTGGGAAGATGGGGTCCTGGGATGCGTAGTGCTTTCTAGGTCCATCCACCCAACCCAGCACCCCCTATCCTGCCCACCCACCAGCCCTCCTGCATGGGCACCTCGGTCTCCTCCAGCCGGTGGTAGAGGCGCCAGAAGTGCTTGGTGAAGAGCTCAGGGCTGATGGGCTGCCCGTTGATGCGAATCCGCTCACGCACTTGCACCAGGTGGGGAGAGCTGCCGGGAGACCTGAGGTCATCAGGACTCCCTGCCCAAGGGCCCCCGGCCTCCCCATACTCCCTAGTGAGACCTGTCTTTTGGAAACACAAATCTGACCATGTCACACTGGCCTGCTGAAAACCCTTCTGTGGCTTCCTCTGTCCTCAAGGGGGTTCCAGCTCCTTCCATCGGCCTCCTGGGCCCCAGTGGGGCTTATGCCACTGGCCTCTGTGCCTCACCTCTCCTGAGTCCCTCGGGAGTGCCCTGTGCCCCCTCAGCCACATGGGCCCAAGTTGAGGGCTCGGTTTTTACCCAAAAACTTATTTCGGAAGAGAGATTGTTGGCTTATATTTGAATCCTCAAAGGGCCTCTCATATTATGAGTCTTTATTTTGAACAATTATTTAAGGAAAACACACTGGCCTGAAATAACCTCAGTTAGCTGGTTTCAGATGCTTATAAGTCACCTGAAGGAACTGGTTACATATAAGGAGGCAAAAATCTTAAATGCCCCAACCCCAAGGACCAAATCCTGAGCAATTAACCACCAGGTTAATCCCACTGCTTTACAGGTGACCGACCAGCTAAAAAAGAGGCATGTACAGCCCAGGGAAGAGAGACCCATATCTACCCTGTCCCCCATCTTCTGGTATGAGTCTAGATGTCTGAGTATGACCAAGAGGGGGTGCTGCCTTGAAGACAAAGCCACAGCTGAGGCTGGCGGAGCGGAGGGCTCCCCTCCACTGCCCACTCAGAAAGCAGCATAAATGTCATAACCTACCCTTATCATTTAAGTCCTTACAAGCCAGGTTTTCATCTCCTTACTACAAAGACACCCTACTCAATAAATATTTCTGATTTAAAAATTGTATATGGAATTTAAGTTAATAAAAAAAGTGACCATTCTAGCTATGTATTTAGTTTACACATTCAAGCTGCTGCCGCCCTCCCAATTTTTTTTCATTGTGAAAATTAAAGACTGCCTTAAACTTGAGCAAATGTGGTAAATGCTAATTTAATGTTTATTGAGTGAATAAACATTGGGCAGAGAGAGAAGCAGCTGACCAGGGAGTGACCCCGGCCCTGAGGGGCTGGCTGGTTCCACAGACCCCAGTGAGCTAAGAGACACCACATCCCACTGCACCTCAGTACCTAAAGAATCCTGTCTTCAGGCCATAGTTTCGGAGGATACGTTCAGTGAAGGCACAGGTGGAACCCTAGAAAGAAAAGTTCTTTTTTTTTTTTTTCATTTTTCTTTTAAATTTAAAAAAGTTAGACATTTATACAATCCACGAAGTGATTCCCCCTCCGCGATGACTCTGGGACCCATCTGGCACTACGCAGAAAGTCTTGTGTGAACTTTCTGTGTAGTGCCCCCCCAATGGATAGCCTCCCCTGGGTCCTGTCCTTTACCTTCCCCTTGGTCCCAGTGATATGGATGATGTTCAGCCGGTCCAGGTCCTCCACCTGGCACAGACAGACAAGGTCCCCACCTCAGCAATAGGACTCACAGACAGAGTGGCGGGTGCTCACAGGCCCTGCCCACTTTACCTGCAGCCCACTCCGTGCCAAGTATAGCTCCATGGCTTCCAGCTGTTTCTGGGGGTCACCTCGCTGGCGCTTCACCTGCTCCAGGTAGCTGGCATTAGTCTGAAGGGTGTTGAGTGTGCGTACAGCATCCTGGCAACCACAGTCCCCAGGTAGCAGGTTAAGGCTCACTAGGGGTCCATAAGGACAGAGGAACCCAGTGCACCAGCAGCCAGGCGAGGGAACCAGCCTGCCTGCCAGCCCTGTTGCCCCAGCCTAGAGATTAGGCACCCTAGGCACCCATGAGAGAGAAGTGGCACTGTTCCCGCTCTGGCTGAGATGGGAGCCTGGGGCAGTTCAGCTCCACCCAGGGAGTGCCAGACTAAGCAGGTAACATGATTAATGGGACTAGCCTTGCTTGCTGTTTGAGCTCCCCAGGCTCCTCATCTCCTCCAATGGGGTCCACCACCATATTAGGTCCACCATGGGGTCAGAACTATGAAAGGTTAGGGTCTTAAAGTGGAGGAATTAGAATGAGGAATTCCTAAAGGCTTCCATGCCCAACGCTGATGACTGGGGTTCCACATTCTGACCCAGAGAGGAGCTGCTTGAAGCCATCAGATGGGGAAGAGGAGGAGGTTGGGAAGGAGAAAGGGTGTGCCCATGGGTCACCCAGCCAGGAAGGCAGGTAGGTCATCCTCAGGATGGTCCACACCGGGGGTGAGAGTGGGGATGCTGTTTATTCCTCTCAGGGCCTCAGTGGCTGGTCGGAGGCCCCACCCCCATTGAACTGGCGCCATCTGCCTGGCTAGCATCAAGTTTTGGTCTCTGGCAACTGGCCCCTGGCATAAAGCCAACAGGAAGTTTTCTATTTTCCAGATTCTTGCCCCAGCCCCATTGTTCCCGATTCCTGTCTGCCCCCCAGTCCAAGGCACTTGGATCTCCACCTCCTGAATCCTGGGGATTTCAACCCCAAATCTAGACTCCGGGATCCCTCAAGTCTGAATTCCTGAATCCCCAACTGCTGGTTCGAGCTCCGGAGATTGGAACACCAGAACTCCAGATGAGGCACTGGACTTCTTGGTCCTATCAATAGGCACTCCTTCCAAGTCTAACACGGAACACCTTCAGCCTCGGAATTCCCAGATCCGGCGGCCCAGGCTCAGCTTCCTAGCCCCTGTCCCCACCCCCGGGCTCCAGGATGTCTCCGCCCCCAGTCTCAGGCTCCTCCGTACTCTCTGTACAGCTGGCGGACCCGGATGCTGTGTGGCTCAAGGCCCAGCCCACGTGTCACAGCACGACCGCCGGCCTGCCTGCCAGATACCTGATACTCCATGCCCGGCTCTTGCGGCGCGGGCCTCGCGCTCAACTCTCGCCGCGCCGCGATCCAGGACGTTGCACCGCGCGGAGAAACTGCTGTCAGGAAGAAAGCGGCGCGCAGGTGGCTGCGTGCCCGCGACATAGTCGCGGCGCAGGCGACCTCACGCGGGGCTGGAGCCAGGGAGGCCCCGCCCCTCTTTGCTTCGCCCCGCCCCTACACGCCCCGCCAATCAGCGCCGCCCAAGGAGCCCACAGGCACCAATAAGAACCCGCTGATGCCATCCTTGTGAGGGGCAGACTTCGGGGCAGAGAGCGCCCATATTTATGAGGGGCAAGCTCTCCGTCCCTCTGCCTTAGGTGAACATGTATTCTTTTTGTCATCCTCCTCTCAAGGATCTAGCCGCACCCCCCCCAAAAGAGCCAGTCCCAGTCAGCAGCCCTCAGCCTCTGCTCCAGGCCGGAACCAGCTTTGAGGGGCTTGAAATGACCTTATGGGGGTCACTGAACCCCAGCCCCAAATGTCCCAAATCAACGCAGAGACCGCAGGCTGCGGGAATGCGGCTTCTGTCCTCACGAATCTGATTGCGGGGTAAAAGACCAAAAATCAGGCACCTACTCTATTGGGGCTCCTCGTCGACCCTGGGCAGCCTGGGAAGTCTTTCTGGAAGAAAGCAACATCCTGGCTGAGGTCTGTGGATGGGGGCAGTTAGCGAGGCGGCGGGTGGGGAGGGAACGATGTATGAAAAGCAGACGATTGGAGAGAGAACTAGGCGCCCAAGAGAACTGCACTTACACCTGATTGGGCCTAGCTGCCTTAGAGTGCCAGGATGCTAGATCCAGCAGGACCTAGCCTGAAAAGAAATTTGGATTAAATTTGGATGACAATAAATATGGTTTTAAAAGAGAGGACAAGATCAGATTTGCACTTGAAGATTTGCTGTGCAGATATGACTTTTTATTTACTAGATGGGATGCTGCCCGATTCATGAATCATTATAAAGCCAATTAGCCTTTTTTTTTTTTTTTTTTTAAGTGTATTGGAGAGCCATCTGGGGAGGGGGTAGGACAAGCTCCATTTGTCCTGGAGTTTTCAGAACTTTTTACTATTGCCTTCTTGGCCCCAACTGCTAACATGGAAAAAGTAGTTCGAAAATTCCCTTTTTACAGCTGAGGCCCAGAAGGGGGAGGGGTGTGTGTTTGTGGGGGGGGGTGCTGCAAACATCCCTCTAGGGAAATTTCCACAGATAAAAGGCAATCCTTCAAACAACCGATGGGATTTTAGAACCTCCCTCCCTCTTTCCTGCAGGTATTAGGGGTAAATATTTATCAGAGATTGTTTGATTTGGCAATAAATGGTGTTTTGGGAAGATCCCTTCATTGGCTGGCTGGACTTCTGCTCTCACTTGACAGCTGGGTGCCCCGCCCGGCCCCATGGGAGAGAAAGAGGTCCTTTCCTCTCTTGATTTCCTTTTTAATCATTGAAAACTTTCTCTTATATGCATGTATTTAATTTAATAAATTATATACATGTATATAATTTCATAACTGCATAAAAATGATCATAAAGAATCTTTAAATGTTTTTCTTTTGCTTACTCCCCCCACCTTCCTCCCATGATAATCCATGACAACTAACCACGTGTCCCACAGTTTTCTATGCTCATGAAATCACAGACACACCTAGACATCTACAGGGCCTTGTTGATGCAGATGATAATATTTTCTGCATTTTAACTTTCTTACTCAACAAGAAGCTTATACGGATTCCTCTAAGACATGGACTTAGCAAACGGTTAAGGAACGCTTCTCTGGGCCAGGCACTGCTCTAAACGCTTTCTCATTTAATCATCACAATCCTATGAAACAGGTACTAGTAAGGTCATCCTTGTTTTACAGGTGGGGAAACAATTGAGGTACAAAGGAATAAAGACACATGCTCGAGTCGCAAAATCAAGATTTGAACTCTGGCCCCAGCGTCCTTACTCCTAACCTCTGTGCCTCCCTCATGCTCTCCCCAATCCTGGGTGGGGGACACTGTTAAGTCAGTGGCAGTGACAGTACCGTAATGCACCCCCCACTTCCCTGCTGAAGACCCTTCACATAACCAGTGTTTTGCTGTTGTGGATAGTGTGCATACCAGGGGCTCTCATTCCTGCCATGCGATGGCACGGATTAGGAGGGCCAAGTTCAAGAGTGTTTGTGTTCTTTTCTCTCAACACTGCAACCTGTGCTGTGTGTGAGGAGGGGACCCTCTTCCCAGAATGCCCCCCAGACTGCTGGATGTAGAGTACCTTCTCATTGTCTCTGCATTTCCCTGGATGCAATGCATCTTTCCAGGTATTTATTTCAATAAACTGCTTCACTCATCCTTGGTCCATTTTTCTAATGTCTGTTTATCCCCATTCTTATGAAGTATAAAAGCACATTGGGTGTCACAGATATTATTTCTCTGTTCTGTCCTCTATACAGCAAGTTGTTTTTCTCATGTGTAACGGGGCATCTGATTCATATGTAACAGGGGGCATCTGAGCTCTGGGCCATTCCTCCGAGAATGAGGTCCCAGAGAAAATGACATTCCAGGAGGGAGACTCCCTCTTCGGGTGTAAGGTGGAAAACCCCACTTGCCTACAATCCTGGATATTTATTGATTTCTTTCCCTTTGCCTGGAGCAAAGCCATGTGTCAATCCTCCCCTCTGACCAGTGACAGGCCATCTCTAGAGCATGGCAATTTGCCGTCCTGGCAATTGTTGAGCTGCAGACCTCAGCTCCATCCAGAAACAGAAGTAGATGTACGGACATGGAAGGCAATAAACAGCACAGAAAATTCCAGGGATCTTGCCTGGTGTCATCCCAGTTGTACAGGGAGTTATAAGTGGTGACCAGGACCTTGGCAAAGCCACCCAGTGGCCTTGGGCAGGTCACCTGTTCCCTGGGCCTCTGTTTACTCCAAGGACAATGTTTATACCCAGTGTTGCTGGGAAATTTGTAGGCATAAAATTTAAAGGAGGTGGAGTAGAATAGATTTATCTTCCTTTCCTTATTAAAACTTTTCCTTTTAATTTTAATTTTAAATTCTAATATTTTGGGATGGATAATAGATATCATTCAAATAGTCAGAGGTACAAAAAGATGTACAGTGAAAAGCTCCCCTCCCACCTCAGGTCCCAGCATCCTAATCTCCCTCCCTCAAAAGCAAAGTCACGTTCTTCGGGATCTTTCCAGAGATATTTTATCCATTTACAAGCAAATGCAAATATATGTGACTTCCCTTTTGTAGTCACAGAAAGAAGACCACATATGACCATATATGTGAGTCTGTACTGTACATTTTCCACATGCTTTTATATATTGTACCTTATTCTGGACGGTGTCGGTACATAAGAGCCTCTGCGTTAGCTAATTTGTTTTGCTAAGCTGAGTAGTACTATTGTGTACTTGGCCAGTCTCCTCCTGATGGACATTTAAGTTTCCAGTATTTTGCCATCACAAACAATGTTGCAATGGGTAACATTTTACCCTCATTTCTTCCATGTGTAATTATATCTGATGGGTAAATTCCAAGAAGTTCAACAGCTGAGTGGAAGGTGATTTCCGTTAGATAGTTTCATATATATTGCCACATTGTTCTCCAAAGGGGTGAGGCCAGTTTCCAAGCTCATGCCTCTCCCCTCCACCGGAAGGGCATGAACCAGCCGTTTCCTCACCCACACAGATCATTAGCCAGCTTTGATCCTTACCAATCGATAGGTGGAAAAACGGATTTTTAGGGTAGTTATCAGTTGCATTATTTTATTTGGTAGAGGCTGAGCACTTTTCCTTATTTTTAGAAACTGTTTGCATTTCCTTTACAGTCTGCTCACCTCCTTTGGATCATTGTTTTCTATTTGAAAAGTCACAGATGTTCATAGAAGGAAATGGAGAAATGTATAAAGGAGAAAATCGAGGGCACTGTCGTCACACAGCTGGAGAGCCACCGTTACCACCATGAAGGCATTTCTGTTCTCCAGAAAGAATAGAAACAAAGACATTTTCTGGAAAGAAAAGAAAACAAAGGTGCTGGGAAATGGGCAAATGGGCCAGTATCCACACCCCGGAGGTGTGTGTAGGGTGAGTGAGGGGAGGAGGGATTCTGTTTTAACCTTCACCCTTCCAAAGAGAAAGGATAATATCCATCCATTCATTGATTCACTCATTTATTTGATGAGAAATGTTCTCTTGCCAGACCCTGGGCTGGGTGCTGGGAACACTAGGTTCTGGGGACAGATGCCAGAGTTCTTCTCGTGGAGCGTCCTGTCCTTGGGGTGAAAGGGCAGTAAAGAGGGAAATTCAGAAAGGAATATACATATCTGCAAACCGTGACCAGAGTCACCCTCATTGCTATAGGGGTAGGAGGCTGAGGCCCAGAGAGGAATAGAGACAGCTTGGAGTCATATAGCAGGTCAGCAAAGGCATGGTGCCGGGCTCCAGGGTGAACTTTCTAAACTTATAGCTGCCTGAGTGACCGCCTCCTCTCCTGCCCCATCATGCACTCAGGATTAATAAAGCCCACAGCCCACCGTGGCCTGGCCTCTGCCCACCTCTAGCCTCATCCACCACTGCAGGGTCCCACCCCTGCCAGCTGACAAGGACTTCCAGAATTGATCTTGGCCTCTTCCACCTTTATGCTTTCGCTCACATTCGCCTCTGCCTAAAATACCTTTCCTCTGTGCTTTCCTTCTCTGCATTTTTAGGTAGGCTGCTTTTAGCTAACATTTATTAAGCACTTACCCCTGTACTTGGCATTGCAATCTCTTTTCATCTTCTTGAGAATTGTGTGAATTTGAGGTTATCCCTATTTGATAGGTGGAGAAATGGATGCTCACGGAGGTTAAATAACTCATCTAAGGTGACACAGCCAGTATATGACAGAGCCAAGATTAAAATCTGGATTTGCTGACTCTAAAGTCTTCCCTAACTCACTACCTGTCTGGTCACCCTGGCTCTCTGCCGTCGATGTGCCGTGTGACCCTGGACAGTTTCCTTCCCCTCTCTGATCCTGTCTGGCTCTTGGTCTCCTCCTAAGTAGGGTGATGGCTGAAATGAGCTCTTTACCAGCCATAATTTCTGGGGATATCTCAGAGCAGGGGGTAAAACGTCTCAGTGAGGACAAGTCTCCAAAGGCCTCCACACCCCTGAGAGCCTGGATTAGAGAGGTCTAACTGCCCCTTCCCTGCCCCCACCCAGGGTTCGGTGAAGACCAGGGGAGGTTCAAGCTCATTGGCAGGTTTATACAGAAGCCTAGCATTCAGAAGGGAGGGTACGAATCCACCCCAGGGCTCCGACCCTCTGATATCCATGAGGATTCCCCCAACTCCAAATATCTCTGTACATCCACTGACCTACAAGGAAACACTTTTCTGTAACTGGGAGGAAGACAACTTGCCTTGGGCGGAATTCCTTATTTTCACTGGGACAGCCTCTCCTCCTTTGACAGCTGGCTGCTAAGGTGTTGATAGATTCAGCTTATTAGTAGGACAAATGGGCCTCCCTTTGACCCTGCAATTCCACCTCTAAACATGACCCTGGAAACAACTGGAGGTATGATCAGGTATGATAGGGCCCACTGGGCCCTATCTTGGGTGGCAGGTGACATGGCTGGTGAAGCCCTTTTGCCTGAAACCCTTTGTTCTCTGGGCTTCCGTGACCCCTCCCTCCTTGTTCTCCTCCTTCCTTGCTGGCTGTACCTTCTCCAAGATCTTCCCACGGGAGGGCCCAGGCCTCACACCGCTCTCTCCAAGGTTCTGCTGTCCCAGATCTTTGATGCCATCTGATGTCCCTCTTCACTGAACTACAGCCATGAACATCTAAACTGGTCACATCCACAACACATGTTGTCTTGCATTTCTACCCCGAAACCTGCTCCTCCCCTTTCCACCTTGGAAAACATCTCTGCCACCCATCCTGCCGCCCATATCTACAGCTGGGCCTCAGCTTGGGTTTCCCTCCGCCTCACCCCCAAAGGCCACCATCCACAGCCTGTCCACCCCACCCCACTGCCTTCCCTCGGGCCGCCCTGCGGTCCAGGCCTCCAGCGCTGGTCCACCTCATGGTCTCTTTGCTGCTGCTCCTCTTGACCCTACAACCATTCTCCATCATTTTTTTAAAAAATCAGATTTTTGTGTCTCTTCTGCTTAAAACCCTCCAGTGGATTCCCATTGCACTTAGGATGAATTCAAACCTCCAATCTTACCACCTCTTACCATCACCCCCAGCCCTGCTGACCTTTCCTCTGATCCCCAAACTCATGCCCACCTTTGCGAAAGTCCACAACTAGTGATCACTCCACATTAAAGGTACTCATTTAATCTTTGTGGGAAACTGAGGCTGGTGGAAGGTCACACAGAGTGAATGCTTGACAAAGCCTCAGGGACTTTGCATAGGTGGTTCCCTCTGCCTGGAACATTCTTCCCCCCAAAAGTTCACGTGACCAACTCCTAGTCATTCCAGGTCTGCTCACATGTCACCTTCTTGCTGCATTCTTTTTTTTTTTTTTTTAATGCTACAGCACCTGGTCTTCCTAGGTGGTCTCCCATCCAAGTACTAACCAGGCCCGACCCTGCTTAGCTTCTGAAGTCAGATAAGATCAGACACATTCAAGGTGGCATGGCCATAGATCTTAGAGCTCTTCTTAACCAACTCCTTTGTTCGGAGCTGGGGACATAGGCCCAGCAGGGGCCAGAACTGATCTGGAACCAGCTGTGGCTCTTTCGAAGTTCCTAGGTTCCCCACTCATGACCAAGAGGGGCCCTTGGATGACACTAGGAATGTGACACAGGGCTTCGTAGTGAGCCAGGCCACATAAAGGCTGACTTCTGGCCTGCCTCCTCCTTCAGGGGCCTGAATGCTCCTTGAGCTTGTTATTTCACTCTGTGACCACCATTGTCTGTGGCACCTGCTCCCGGGAGTTGTCCTTGCCACGTGCTGTGCTGAGCTGATTTTACAGGTGAGGAAACTGAGGACCTGAGGAGAGGAATCACCTGTGCACGTCACCGGCTAGCAAATGGCAGACCGAGGATGCAGCTCAGTCTCAGCTCCGTCTGATGCCGGTGACTACTGATTTAGTCCCTCTGACTAAGCTAATTTTTTTCATTTGTAACTTGGATTTTCTTAAATCACAGTTAACGTGAGTTATCCCTAGACGTCAGCACTGTGCAGAGACCTTCGCGCCACCTGTCTCACTGGATGCTCACCCACCCTGTGAGGAAGCTTCTGTTCTGGGACCCATTTCTCACAGGAGGCAACAAAAGCCTAACAGAGTAAGTAACTTAGTCACTCACAGGAATACTGGGCCCCTGACTCCACCCCCAGGCCACCCCTGGACCCCACCCCCACCTGCCCTGTGCTGGCAAGGTGACGGGGTCATCTGGTCCCAGGTTGACAAAGTTCTGGCCTTGAGCTGGCTCTTCAAAGAGAGGCCCTGAAGCCGGGAGAGGCCCGGCTTGAGGGGCTGCCCTAGTGAGGAGATTCACACCACGTGACCCTGGGCAAGTCATCTCATCTCTCTAGGGTCCTGGCTTCTAAAGTGAGGGGGCCCAGGTGACTTCAAAGGAGCCACTGCCCCCAAGCCCTGGCATCTGGGGCCGCCCCTTCTCTGCTGCCGGCCAGAAGGTTTCATCTGTCCAGAGGGCCTAGAGAGGCATGGCCCGGCCAGGCATGCTGCCCCGGGGGACACTGGCCCAGCTGCTGCTGCCTCTCCTGGGCCTCAGACTGCAGTCCCGAGAGGGAGGAAGGGATGAAACTTCTCTTGGCGCCCATTCAATAGAGGACGAAACCGAAGCTTGGGGAGGCTGAGCGACTTGTCTAGTGACTGTCAGCATGTGAGCCTAGATTCCTGCTCTTCCCCTTGCGGCCTGGCCCGGTTCCCGTCCCCAACTCCAGTCAGTCTCTGCCTGAGCCAGGCTGGAAGGTGTCTGCTGCCAGCCTCCTTGGTGAGTCTTCTCACCTGGCTGAGCCTTGTCGCCTCATCTGTAAAGCTGGGATGACAGCTGTGCCCACCTCAGAAGGCTGGAAGAGGCTGGATGAGAGGGTGCTGGGCCCAGATCACAGAACGAGGGCTCCACCCATGAGACAAGGTCAGAAATCTTTATGGGTCTAAATCCCTAACTGCTCTTAACTGCACCTACCAGATCTATAAAATGCAGATAATGGTCTAATGGTCTCGGATCTGTAAAATGCAGATAACAGTGGGCACAGGGCCCAGCAAGCGGTAAGCACTTGATCAATGTTGCCATTATCATTATTAAAATGAGACTAACGGTCCTCCCTTATCAAGCAGTCCCGAGTTAAATCAGATAAAACCTATAGTCTACTGATCATGTGAACAGGACTGGCACACAGGAAGACCCTTGAGGTAGCCTCTGCCGCCACCCACGCCTGCCATCGGTTCTGCTCTAGAGACTCTTCTCAAGAGCCTCCCCACGCCCATGTTGGCTGGGGGCTTCCGTGGAGACTCCAGCTGGATGGAAGGTAGAGCTGCGAAGTCCTCAGGGCCCTAGACCATCCTAGACCTTTAGAACAAGGCTTATCAAAGACGAGGTTTTTTCCCTTGGGGTTCTGCAAAGTGTGGGGTTAGTATCATTGCTGACAGCTTCGGACCCCCGAGGGATGGATATTTACACCCATTTGTACAAAAGAAAGAACTGAGACGTAGAGAGGTAGGCCACCTGTCCAAGGCCACCTTGTTCTCCTACCTGGAAGCAGGCAGATTTAGCTGAGAAAGGCCTCCTAGGTGGGCCAGGTCGCTCCATATTTGTTGCTTCTCACCAGAGCCTCTCAGCCCCGGACCTGGAGGTGGCCAGGGACCTGGCGACTTTTATCCCTGGGCTTCCTGCTCCTCAACCAGGAGGGGCACGAAGTGATCACAGATGTGGGTACTTCTGCCCAGCCAAGCCCACTCTGCGCTCCAGCTGGGCTAGAGATGGGAGGGGGCGTTGAGAGGATACCTAAGACCTCACCTTCTCCTGCCCTGCCGCCCAGGCCCTCCACCCTCCTCCAGTGTGCTGGGAGGAAGATCTCACTGACAGGTTCCTGCTCTCACCCTGGGATCTGCCCAGGGACCTCCTGTCTTCCCGGGAGGTTTCCAGAGTGCACACGGGACTAGTCAGACTCTGAGTTAAATATTTAACAACTGAGCAGAGGTTAAAGGAGAGCAGGCCGGCAGGGGTGTGGGGGGAGCAGCGCTGGGAGGCTTCCAGCCCTTGGGGCTGGCTTTATCAGGTCTCTCTTATCACAGCTCACCTGCCCACCTCCCCTAACTGTTAGGGCCCCGTTTGCCTTTCCTCTGCCATGCTGGGACCCCTGGGGATAGAAATCAGGACTCAGACTTACCCGGGCTGCAGAGCCCATGAGCCCATTCACACAGGTGGGTAGAAACCTCTCCTGTTTACCCACCTCTTCTGTCCTCTGCTCAGAGCTGGCTGACTCGTTCCAGTATTTGGGGGATTCACAGGTGCCGGACACCACTCAGGTGCCTCAGGGTTCATGCCCCTACAGTTCTTGCCCTCTGGGAGCTTTTATTCCACGTCAGGCACCATCCTCCACAGACTGGGATGAGACCTCTGTCACATCAGGGTTGGACAGACCCACATCTGCCACTAGTCCTGGCCTTCCCTCTGGGGTGTTCTTTGGGGAGGTGGGGTCGGGGAAGATCAGAGCTAGAAGCTCCAGGGTTTAGGGCCTGCTTTAGTTTGTTTTAAAATATGATGTAATTGCACGAATAAAAATATTAAGAAATATTAGAAAACACAGAGAAGTATAAAGGACAGACCACTCCAAATAACCATGGGTTTTTCTTATAAAACAAGCTCAAGCAGTAGATATTTCCCACCTGTTGTCTTTGGAACGTCTTTTTGGGGCAGTACATACACTTCTATGACCTTTTTCATTGTCCAGCATCCTATCCTAGAGCCCTCCCCTATCTGCACTGCTCAGATCCCAACCAGCAGCGTGGGCATTGCCCGTCAGCTTGTTACAGGTGCCCCATCCAGACTGCGCCCTCTCTACTGAGTCATTCCGTAAAGTCATGGCTCTCAAATCTTAAGACTATACAAGACTAGCTTGAAACCAAATCCTTCTCCGTGGTAGATGCTATTTCTTGGCCTTGGTTCCCTTCTTCCCATTCTCAGTGGTTCTGCTGCTCCTGGCGGGGTTTCAACAGAAGAGCTCTACCCAGTGGCTCTTGCCAAGGTCACCACTAACCTCTACGTGGTTAAACCCATGGTCAGTCCTCACTCCTATCTTTTGGACCCATCAGCAGAACTCGTGTAAGTGACCACTCCATCCTCCCCAAAACACTGTCCCTGAGCTTCTGGAACCCACTCTCCCTCTGGCCTCTTTGGAGTACCCCAGTGGGCCACATCTCCCTTCTCCCATCTTCCAGTGAGGGCTCCATGAGGTAATAGACTGTACAATCGCTAACAAGAAATTTCTGGAATTGCTGGTATTTTAATACCAACTTTTTATAGAAACTTTTTATCCTTCAGAGAAAAAAAACTCATAACTTTGAACAATGGAACCAGCCGTGTGAGTTATCCCACATCAATCATGTCATTCAAAACCTATCGACTTGATCACCATAGGACACCTTGCTGTTTTTGGATTTCTTTGATTATTAGTTGTATTGAGTAGTTCATGACCACCTGGAACCTTGAAATGTGACCTTATTTGAAAAGATCTTTGTAGAGAGAATTGGTTAAGATAAAGTTATAATGGATCAAGGTGAATCCTAAATCTAATGACTGGTGTCTTCATAAGAGACAGAGGCACAGAGGGTAAGAACACCACGTGAAGACGGGGTGGAGTGATACATCTACAAGCCAAGGACACAGGGACCGCAGGCAGCTGCTGGAAGCTACGAGAGGCATGTAGCAGACTCTCTCTGAGTGTCCAGGGCCAACCCTGCCCACACCTGGCTTTTGGGCTTCTAGCCCCCAGAACCAAGAGTCGTTAACTTAAGCCATCATGCTCGTGGTAATTGGTTACAGCAGCCCCGAGAAACTAATACTCTAAGAATTTTTTAATTTGCACTAGCATTTTGTAAAGCTGTGATCTGGGTCAACTCTCACAGGGATAGTTCTGGTCAAAGGTTTTGCCTACCTTCCCCCGTTCCTGGAGCCCTCCCAGCGGACTCCATCTGTGACGGAACGTAAAATTTACCTCAAATATGTCTGTCTCCAGCTTTACTCAGGACGTCCTATTCCTCCAAGGGTCCCAGCTCTGAGCCCTTAAGATCCAACCATACACTAACTTGTCCTCTTGCCCCCTCATCACTTTAATCCAAACTACTGCCACCTCCCCAAGCCCCTGACATCCTCCAACTCCTCGCTTGGCTCCAAGCCGCCCTCTACTCAGCAACCAGGACCTGCGTAAGCTACAGATCTGTTGTCATTCCATTGAGAGCCTTCCGCAGCCTCCCGTGCTCACGAGTCAAATTTGAACACGTCTGTCATCTACAGCAGACTGTCCCCACTTGGGTCACCACTGCAGACATGGAGAAAAGGGAACTGAGATCCTTTGATGTTTTCCCTCTTCCTCTGACACTGAGTGGAGAGGGGCAAGGGAACTTCATGGTGCCTGCCCTTGAAGGGGAGCGTGATGCCAAGTGTTCTGGTAGGTATCTGAGGAAAAAAAAGACAAAAGTCCTATACAGTTATGTCAGGGGACATAAACTGAGACAAAAAATTGAAGATTTGACAAATCAAAACAACTTCAACAGGAAGGCCCAACCTGTTGGCTGCAGGGTAAGAGCTGAGAATCTGAATACAGAATAGAGCACAAAGCCGTTTACTGAAAAAGAGTCAACTTTAATTGTTAACTGGCCAAACTGTGTCCAGAATGTCTCTCAACAACCGAATATCAGAAACACGATAAAATTCTCCTACTGAAGAAACCAAGTTATTGCCAGCTCCAGTGCTTCTGAGGGTCAGGCCAAGAGCAGCCCATTTCCAAGGCTGGTTGTCCCCCACGTGAGTTTCTCATCCCAAGAGGAAGGCTGGGGATGGACGAGGGACCTGTTCCCTCCTCCAGTCGAACTCTTAGAAAGTCAGTGGTGGGGTGCACCTCTCCTCCCACCTCATTCTTGTCCTAAGGTAAATGCAGACCCTCTGGGTATTATCCAGAAAACCAGGGAACCAGGTGAGGCAGCCCCAGTGCCCTCCTGGACTCTCAGCCAAAGCTTTATTCCAGTCCATCCAGCTGGTATTCCCAAGGCCCAGAGTGGGGATTAAATAAAATATGCACTAGAGAAAAAACTCAAATGCCCCTTCATCTCCACAATGTGAGTCCCATAGCAGAAAAGAAAAATAAAACAAGAGCCTTAAAGCAGAGTGACAGCAGCTGGCCCTCAGAAGACGCGCTCAAACTCCGTCTGGTTGGTAGTGGTGGGGTTTCGACTCTGGTTGGTGGACTGTTGGGTGATCTGGCTGCCCTTCCGGCGTGGCGGCGCCAGGTACTCGAACATGGATGTCAGGTGGGTGGACAGCATGCCCCTGAGGTCCGACGGCATGGGGTCAGACCAGAAGAAGTCGTGGTTGAGGGCGTCGTCGCTGTCGATGCGCTGTGCGGGGTCCAGTACCAGCAGCTTGTCGATGAGGTCCAGCGCATATGGGTCCCGCACGTAGGCCTTCAGCCTGTCCTTCACCTTCCGCTTCTGGCCCTTGACCAGCTCCAGCTTCTCAAACAGCTCATACTTGTCCACATTTGGCCACACCTGCGGGTGGGGGCATGGAGAGAGGATAAGAGTTAGTTCGGGGGGCGTGTGGCTTATCCGTTGGTCAAGCACCTGAAGGGACTGAAACTTCTCCGTTCAAATGTTCCCAGACCAACCCTGGAGGACAAACTTGACCCCTCCGAGGTGAAGGCAGCAGTGACCATGCACTTGGCCCTTTCATGTAAACTGGCTGGAATATGTGCACCAAAGCTGACAGAGCCATAGCTGTTTCACAGAAGAGAAACTCAGCTCTGAGGTGCGAAGTCCAAATGCTCGGCCCAAGGCCACAGAACGGACTGGTGATGGAACCAACACAGCCTGTGTGCCCTAAAGAGCAAGCCCTGTCCCTCCAGCAGCCACCTCTCCAGAGAGAGCTTTCCTTCTGTTCCACTCCCCACTCCACCCCTGCCAGGGAGCCTGGTGGGTCTCTGCATCCTGTAGGGACCAAGGGCCCAGGTAGCCTGGCCACGTACCTCAGGGGTGATGGAGCCACAGAGCTGGCTGATGAGGGCAAGCTGGTGCTGCTCCGTGTTGCCCTGCATGATAGGGCTGCGGGTCCACATCTCCGCCATGATGCACCCGGCACCCCACAGGTCAATGGGGGGGCCGTAGTCCCGCTCCCCTGGGAAGAAGAGCGCACCAGGAGGGCCCCTTGAGCCCGAGGGCCTCCTGAGACGCAATGCCCTGAGGCTGGCGGCTCAGGAAGCCCAGGCAGTGGGCGGCTGAGGCCCGGTTAAGCGCCCGGCCCCTGCCCCCTTCTGCCCACTCGGAAGTCCTCACCGAGCAAGAGCTCCGGGGGCCGGTACCAAAGCGTCACCACACGGTTGGTATAGCGGTTGGGCTGACTGTTCTTGGCCAGACTGAAGGCCCGGGCCAGCCCAAAGTCTGCCAGCTTCAGGACCCCATCTCGGGTGATGAGCACGTTAGCTGCCTTCATGTCCCTGTGCAGGATCTGCAAGAAGGGCAAGAGTGAGGTCTCCTTTAGCCACACACACCCCTCCAGCAGTGGGAGTAGAGGCCAGACCAAGCCTTGGTCTCTCCTTCCCCACCTTGTTCCTGTGGATGTAGTAGAGACCATTGAGCAACATCTGCATGACCCTCTTGATCTCAGACAGTGTGAACTTGACTAAGACGTTGCTCAGCAGTCCAGCAAGGTCATGCTCGCAGAAGTCAAACACCAGGTATATACTGCCTTTGCAGCGGTTATAGGGGGAAGCTGAGGTGGGAAGAATGGGGAAAGGGGGGCAAAAAGAAGAAGTCAAAAATCCCATATGCAACTTATTTTCCCAAAAACAGCGCCTACGCCCAACTCATGGACACCCGGCATCCATCTGTGCGTTCCTTCACTGGTAAAATATTTCCTGAGTGCCTCCTCTGGGACGGGTGCCGTGGCAGGCCCTAGAAAAACACCAGCTATGATGAAAGGACCAGAGAAAGCAATCATAGCTGGTAAGCATGTCTGTGTTAAAAAGCAGTTTAAGTGTGTCTGGTTCCAACTTTGCAAACAAAGCCTCAAGTCATAAGCCTTATTTTCTCCATTTGAAAATGGAAACAAGATCCAAAACCTTACCTTTGGTTCGACAGATCTCAATCAAGTTGACCACATTCTCATGTTTTAGAAGCTGGAGGATCTTGATCTCCCGCAAGGCTGTAATAGGGAACTGCGTGAGAGAAAGACAGACGGTGGGGTTGAAAGTAAGTACATTACAGATCAAGGAACTGGCTGGCCACGGGGTCTGTACTAAGCAGTATGGGTTAAGAGACAGTAAGATCACAGACTCTGAAATCAGCTATCTCAGATGCCTTATCCGTAAAATGGGTGTAAAGTACTATGTACCCCTCAAGAAGTTAGAGACGATAAATTGATGTAGCGATACTTAATCCCTTCACTATTGGTCACTAAATGCTCCAGAGCTTCTTCAACCTTTAAATTTTAGCTCCATGCCTGTGTTTAACCTGCTGGGTGCTAATAAAAACACATATAACTATTGAAAAATCATGTGAAGAAGTAGGTCTCTGGAAGCTGGACTAAAGCAAAGATGAGGTGGGGGAGGGGACTGCTCCTTTTCAGTTGAGTACTAGTCACCCTTTTAAAGCCACTGCATGTATTTTTCTTTTACATCAAACAAAATTAAACGCTAAAGAAAAAGTGTTTAAAGTCTATCTAATTTCACAAACAGAGGTGCACGCAATGCAAGCATGAGCTCCCCCTCCTGGCCCAACCGTATTTGCCTACGAATGAAATATCAAATGCTTTAAAACATTTCAACGAAAAGACTTCATTTGGAAGTCAGTTTCCCTGTACTATGGAAATTCCCGAGCTACGATACATAAATTGAATCTCGACGTGTGAGTCCTAGAAGCGCGGTAGAAACCCACGTGCAAAGAGGAGACGGCTGGCCTGCCCACCCCACCCGTACTCACCCCTTCCTTCTCGTTCTCCATCAGTACCTTCTTCAGAGCCACCTTTTGGCCGGTCAAGCGGTGCTTTGCCTTAAACACCTCCCTGTAGGCCAAGAGGGGAACGCAAAAGGGCTCATCAGGCCGTTTTCATATGGCTCGCCCCTCCCCCACCAGAGGAAGACGCCAGCAAGGGGATTCTCGGGCGGGGCTGGGCCTGGTACCTAGGGCACTCGGCTACCCTACCATCCCCTATCTGCAGTCCCTCTCCGAGCCTCTACCTCCTCCCTTCCGTCTCTTCTCCTCACCCAGGCATCTCTCTGAGAGATCCTGCTCCCCTCACAAGCTCCTCTCTGCAACCCCTCCCTGTCCCCCACCACGGGCCTCAGGCTCCTCCCAGCCAGTCAGCTCCGTCAGACCCGGACGCGCTGCGGCGCGGCCCAGAGAGACCAGAGGACAAATCTAGGGCTGGGTGGTTCCCCGACCATCTCCGACCCGGCCCCGGGCGTCCCGACGTCGGCCCTGAGGGGTGCAGGCCCAGGGTACCGGGTCCCTCGGGGCCCAGCCTTACCCAAAGGTGCCTTGGCCGATCTTAGCAAGCTTCTCATATTTGGTCACCTCATCACAAAAAGGGCACTCCACTGAGTCGTACTGTTTTGCCATGGCCGCTTCCAGCGCGCCGCCGCCGCCCCCAGCCGCCGCCGCCGCTCCCG
>NW_006441061.1:3764685-3798704 GCF_000325575.1 Pteropus alecto | reverse complement strand
CTCGACACCTGGCTTGGGGGCGCCTCGCCGCGTGCCTCAGTTTACCGCCACATGCCAGCTGCCGCGGAGAGCCCCTTCCTCCCTGGCTCGGAACGCCCACCCCACCCCCAGCAACTGGCCAAAGCGGGAGGCAGCGAGGGAGCGGCCTCCGGTCCTAGGAGGGGAGAGCGGCCCCCGCTGCCGCCTCCCCTGGCCCCCGCCACCCGCCGTTGATATGGCAACCGACGGCCGCCAGGGGGCGCGGCGACACTGGAGGCGGCGAAGGAGCAACGCCTGGACCTTCCAGTGCTGGACGCCCTGTTCTCTGGGAGGCAGAGGTGAAACCCACCGACCCCGGTCCCCGCCGAACTGCACCGAGCCTCGGGTTAGTAATCACAGAAACTGGCAGCATTTACTCAGCACCCCTGTGTGCTCACGAAGTGCTAGGCGTTCCTGCTGGCTCCTGAATCAACAGCCTCAGTCAGGATCACTAACCCATTTTACAGAAGAGGACATTGAGGCTCAGAGAGGTGAGGTCATTTGCTCAAGGTCGCCCAGTAACAAAGCTGGGACTTGAACCTGTCTGTCTGAAGAGGATTCTCCTAACTCAGGCTATTTACAGTCTCTCCAGGAGTATAGCAGTGGTGCTATTTGAGGCCTGCTGTCCTACCGGGCACCCAAGCCCACCATCCAGCCCTATGCCGCCTTCCCTGCCCCAGCGTCTTTCTCATATCTTCCTGCCTCCAGGTGCCTCCCAGTTCTTCCTCCAGCTCCACTCAACGACCAGCCCACAGCAAAGCTGTCTTCTGCCTCCTTCGTACCCCTGCCGGCTGCTCCCCTTTTCCAGCCCTCTGCCCATCGATCACCTGAGCCCTGGCCTCCCAGCCTGGCCTCTTCATCTGCCCCTCTCACAGCACTCACCAGATCATTCTGAAGTAGAGTCTGCATGTATTTCCCTCCACTGTCTTCAGGAAAAACAAATTGTGACATTTGAGGGTCTTTCCAGCCTCCCTCCTAGGCTGTGGCCAGAAAAATCTCCTCACTGTTTCCTACCTCCCCAGGTAGGAAAGGGTTCTGGGGTGCAATCAGTGAGCACAGTGCTGTGCTCACTGATTGCACCCCAGAACCATCTCTACCTGCAGAAAACCGTTCGGCTCTTACCCCACATGCTTGGCCTTGAAGCCTCCTCATAGGAGGAGGAGGCAGGAATGAATGGGTCTAGTTATCCTGGTGTCCCAGGAGACCCTGCTCTGGGGGAGGGCCCTGCCAGGGAGTGCCTTGAGGGTCAGGTGAGGAGCGGGGGGTCCTCTCCTGAGAGCAGTATGGAGCCAGCGAGGCTTTTAGGCAGTCAAGTGACATATCAGGGAGTGATCTGGGGTCAGCTTCATGGTACATTATTAGAAGCAGGGAGGCCATTGGCTAAATTGGGGGTAGTGAAGGCAAGGAGGGAGAAAATAATAATTGTAGTAATTACAATTTATTGAGGGAAAAATAAATGGTCCAAGCCATGTACTTAACACTTTATGGGAATTATCTCAATTTTTACTCAGCCAGATGAGGCGGGTACTATTACCACTTCCATTGTACACGTAAGGACAGTGAAACTCAGAGGTGACATCACCTGGCCAGGATCAAACAGCTGGCCAGTGGCCACACTGGTATTTGAACCAGGTCATTCTGGCACAAACCCCAAGCACTTGCGCACATCAGGACCCCACCCATCTGGACTGGGGGCGGAGCTAGGGCACAGTCAGGGCACAGCACTGCTGGATGAGTACCCTGGATACCAATGGGAGGAGTGAGAGGGGACAGTAGCATGGGGGTCTGCCATGGGTTTGGATGGCTTCCACAGTCAGACTCTCAGGCCAGGGCCCTTGCCTGCTTCCCATGAACCCTCCTTAAGTCACATCCTGTGGGCAGAAGCCTCAGCAGAAGTTCCGGTGCTGTCATCACCTCCACCCCATCGTCTCTGGTCTGAACCCCAATGTGGCCAGTCACTTCCCTTCTGGGCTTCGTGGCCCCAGCCCTTCCCGGGGAAGGAGGGCAGGCAGGAGCATTCAGAAGGCTGCCCAGGCCTGGGACTTCAGATCCCCCATGTGGAAATGAGAAGAGATGAGGATCTACCTGGAAATGATTCCTCACTGACTTGACTTCTGATTTGCTGGCTTGAGTTTGGTGCTTCCTGCTCCATAGATTTGCTAAGCTAACGAAGCTAGATATGTGGCCAGTACTCAATAAATGTTTGCTGACTGACTGACCAGGCTCTAAGCCCCTGGTCCTACTGCCATTTAACAATTAGGGAAACCGAGGCATAGAGTAGGAAAGGGAGCCACTGGCCAGCTGTTTGACCCTGGCCGGGACCCTTTGATTTCCTCCCCCAAGCAGGGGAAGGGTGGGGGTGTGGAGGGGAGGAGAAGACAGGCTCATGGAGTGGGCTGCCCTTGGTTGCTGGTATGTCTGGGGACACCAGGGGTCCTTGGATAGAGTGTACAGGATGGATAATGGCTGCGTGATATGCGTAGCTCTAACACCATGGACATTCTGCTCCCACTAGCTGGGTACTGACCCTGTGCCTGGACCTGTGTTGATATGTAGTCCCCCTGGAACTTTACAGCACTCCTCTTAGAGATTGCTATTATCGGGCCCAAGTTACAGAAGAGGGAACAGGCTCAGAGGGGTGACATGGCCTGCCCACGGCCACATAGCCAGGAAGTTATGGAGCTGAGATTCAAACCAGGTGAATTCAAAGGCTAGAGTCATTTACCATCGTTTACCATCATCTTACATGGCCGCCAATACCAGACAGCCGGGAAAAGCTGGGGAAAGGCATCTGCTGAGACCTACGGTACGGCGTCTGTGAGGTCAGTGTGGGTGCGTAAGGCCAGTTCCTCTCGGGGAGCACAAACATGCAAATAAAGACACAAGTGAGTGTAATATGGGTGATACTCAGTGTAAATGTTTTATTTCATTGCCCCGGGGTCATGTGCAGATGTTGTATTTGTCCCATTTTACCGATGGGAAAAATCAAGCTCAGAGAGGTGTTGTGACTTGCCCAAGGTCATGCAGGTGGCCTGAACTCAGGTTAGCCTGAGCCCAATGCCTTCAGCTATGCAGTTGAAGGCCTCCAGTCTCTAATAGTATCTGGCCAAACTGCAAGTAACTGAGTCATGGACTGGGGAAGAGGGCAGAGGGGGAGGGGACAGAAATCAGAGTAGGGTATCTGGGGGTGCTATGGCTCAGTCTAGACCTGAGGGGCTCAACAGAGGCAAAAGATGGAGCCAGTGGAAGGGAGAATGGCATTCCAGGTATGGGTCCAGCCCAAGCAAAGGCCTGATGGCAGGAAAGCACTTGTGTGTCCAGAGCTGCAGGGCAGAACATGGGCTGGGCGGCCTCCGGCACAGGCTGAGGACGGCCTGTGGGACAGCCACCCGCCAGCAGGTCCCCAGCCATACTTCCAACGGCCACTCGAGGCAGCACAAAGGGGGCTCTGAGCTCAGCGGGGCCGCCACACTGAGCCCCATTCATTCTCCCCGGGATCCGGCAACTGCCCTGGCGCCTGGGCCAACAGCAGGGCCCCCAGCGCTGACAAGGCACCTCCACCACACAATACAGCCTCGCTGTGTCCCGGACTCCCGGGTCGCACGCCGTGTGCCTGCCTCTGGGGTTTCCTGGCCTGAACCACCCCCATCCCTCACTGACAACTGCCAGGGTTTGCCGAGGCCACAGTGTACATTTGCTCTTTTCGTCCTCCCAACAGTCCCAGGAAGTGGGGGCTACTGTGACCCATTTCACGGATAAGGAAACTGAGACCCAGAGCAGTAAAGTCGCATGAAAGATCACACAGTAAGTTGGGAGTGGGCCTGGCCAGGAAGCCAGCACTGGCCGATGCCACAGCCTCAGCAGTTAGACCGTCACTGGGACTGCCTCCCGGGAGAGATGCCAGGGACTCATTAGGAAGACCCCCAGCTACACCAGGCCACAGGCCCCTCTCCCTCTTCTAACAGCACTCCCGAGATGGGCGGAGCACCAGCCTGGGGGCGAGGGGGCCCGGATAACTGTCTAGTTTCTGCTCCTCTTCGGCCTCAGTTTCCTCATCTGTGAAATGAGCCAGTACCAGCATTTGCCTCTATTAGAAGGATTCGATAGGCAATCTGTGGAGGCTTCTGGCTCTGTGCCTCATAGTGAATGCTCAGTAGAAAGAACTGGAATTGTACCCCCCTTATTTCTTCAAAGTCCATGGCCCAGAAACCCCCTCTTTTCATTTGAACTTTGAACACCGGTCCCGGTCTGTCTGTGAGCAGGACCCTAGTGCCTTGGTCTCATGGGCTGTGTCCCTTTCCCTCTCAAGACCTCAGGCTCCCCCTCATCCCATTGAGGAGGTTCAGCCAGAACCTTCTCCCACCCAGGACCATCATCCAGCTGCCAGGGGCATGGAAGTGAGGACCACAGCTGGATAAGCAGATTCCAACCCTAGATAATTTGTCTTATTCACATATATAGAATGGGGAAAAAAGTAACATTTACCTCTTAAGACAGAAGGACTAAGCCCTGTGGCTGGAACATACTAAATGATAAGAAGACATTAGTCATCATTTTTATGGAGTACGCAGGAAGGGCCCTATTTGACCTAGGACTCCCTGTCTCACAGCCCTAGTTGCCAGCCCCAGGGGCCAGGATAATGTCAAACCACGCTGGAGCCTCTGTGGGTTGACTGAGTACCAAGTACCACACTGTGCCCCTTCCAGAGATTAGGTGACTGAGACTTCAGAGGCTCTAGTAACTCATCTGCAGCACACAGAGGTAGAATTTAAACCCCTGGTTTTATGACCCCTCCCAACCACAGCAGCTGTTGACAGTCCTCACAGGTGTCTCGGACAACCTGTATAAAAGAGGTTTCATTTCCTCATCTCTGTCCTGCCCTTGTGAGCGTATACACACACATGCATACATATATACACACACAGATTGGCAGGTAGGCTATGAGCTAAGGGACTTGGAAGGGCAAGTTATAACTCAGTCTGTGCCACCAACCTGCTGTATGACCTGGGACAATCCCTCTGCCTATATGTGCCTCAGTTCCCCATCTCTGTACAGTGGTAGACCAAATTATCGCCATGTCCCTGGTAGCTTGAAAAGGACTGACTGTGCCTTGGTGGATGCCAATTTTGTACCAGGCTTTGCACTAAGCACTGGACACTGTGAATTGGACATTGCAAACGTCCAATTCACAGAGAGGAAACGGGCTCGAGGAGGTGAGTGCCCTGGCCTAGGATCACATGGTAACAAAGTGGCCAGCCAGGACTTGAACTTGGGTCTGGGTGGTCCCAGAGGCCACAGGCCTAAGCACAGTACTCTTTCATTCACTGCTGCCAGTCCATCCCCAGGCAGGCTGAGAATAAACTGCCCTGTGCTCGGACCTGACTCCCCACACACGCCCAGCCCAATGGCCAGACCCCCTGACAGTGGTTGGCAGGTCCCCAGCAGCCCCTGGCCCAGTGGGCTCCGTTCCCAGAGCCTGTGGTTTGTTCCCCAGACCTTCTAGGTCCCATGGGTTTGTGGTCTGCCCCCTGTCCCCCTCCCCATTGCTGCCAAGGCCAAGGAGGAGGCCCAGGGAGGGCCCCCTCCAGCCCCGGAACTGGGGGAGGCCCCAGCCCCCGCCCCTGCAGAGAGGATGGGGAGGGTGGGGCTGTGGGAGTTTCACTGGTTTAAAAATACACAGAGGAAGCAAGTGAGAGGGTGCGAGAAAGGGGAAGGGGAGGTGAGAGAAGCACCTCAACATTCAAGTCCAGAGCCTTGAGACGCCACTTTCCTGCAGGCCAAGGGCTTTGCACCACTTGCCAAGATGACGGAGGGGCCCAAGAAGGCCAGCAAAAAGTTCAGTGAGTGCATGGCCCTTCATCCCGCTGTCTGTCCATCTCAGGCTCTCTGCTTCTTCATAACTGTCTTGTTTCTGTTTCTCTTTCTGTCTATGTCTATCTCTCTCTGGAGATCTCTGCTTCTGGGTTTCCATGTCACCATCTCTCTGTCACTCTGGCCCCAGTATCTTTCTCTCTCCCTGGCTGGTTTGGCTCCCCCTCTCTGTTGTTTCTGTCTCGGTCCACCCTGACTCATTCTCTCCGTTGGTCTGCACATCCTGGTCCCTGGCTCTCTTTGACCTACCCTACGGCTGGGCTGGGAAAGACACCCCCCCGACACCCTGTCCCCTGCCTCTGGGCCTGGTTCCATAGGGTCTCAGGTCAGGCAGCGTTGCTAGGGTGGGGTGGGGTGTGTGCGTGCCATGCGATGCTGTCTTATATCCTCAACAGCAGTGACACTGGGACCCAGAGCAACTTAATGAAGGGCCACACCCACCTATTGTTGTTTCCCCAGGTCAATCCCCTCCTGGTCCCAGAAATCTGCTCCCCCTGGTTCCTTCTATCTCTCTGTGTGTGTGTGTGTGTGTGTGTGTGTGTGTGTGTGTGTGTGTGTGTGTACAGTGTAAGGATTATGACTATATTCCACGGCTGAAAAGACTGAGGCCTAGAGAATTGCATGAGATCATAAGGGGCTCAATGTCATGTTCCTGACTTGGCCTCAGTTTCCCTCCCTGCCCCACTACTGTTTCCTCCAGACCCTCGGTGTCCGGGACGCGAAATAAGTCGTGCTGAGACAGGAGGCAGTTTGTGGTCCTCCCTCTGGCTGTTGGCACAATTTCTGCCCCATGGAATAGCTTTCTGAGAGCAGAGTGACAGACTTTTCTGACAATGTGAATCAAGAAGCAGAAGCTAAGACCAAGTGAGGGCTGGGCAGGGCTGGGAGGAAAGCCCCAGAGCACTGACCCAGCAGTCCAGAGCCCTGGACCCTCATCCAGGCTCAGCCTTGCTGTGTGACCCTGGGCAGGTTCCTTCCCCTCTCTGGGCCTCAGTTTCCTCTCTTGTCAAATGGGGGCATCCTACCTATATTCTGGCATGTTTATGAGGAGGAAGCAGAGGATGCCAAGGAAGTTGAAAATGCCAGAGATTTTCCCTTTTTGCTCATCTGGAAGCATAGAGAAGTCCGATGGTGGTGGCTGTGAGGAGGAGGGGCAATCCCACTGCTGGGGACAGGAAGGAGAGAATTCACATGCACCCCTGCGGAAATGTGGAGATGGTATCACCCGAGCACTGTCGCCTGAGTTGGGACCGTGGGCTCAGCTGACAGGAAAGAAAGAACCGCAGGGAGTGGGACCCTCAGGCTCCTGACAACCCCCTTTTCATTTCGTCCTCTGCCCCAGGTGCTCAAATGCCCCTTCCTGCCCCCACATACACATACACACACGCGCACGCACGCATGCAGTTTTTCCTGCTGGCTGTGTGACCTTAGTGGTTCATTTCACATTTCTGAACCTCAATTTCCTCATCTGGAGGATGGGGGATTAAACTTGCATCACTGAGTTGTGCTGAGAATTCAGCGAGATGATGCATGCAGCATGTTTAACAAATGCACGGGTGTGATTGTAATCGTCATCATCATCATCAGCTTCATTACTTCTTGAGAAAATCCTGTGTACTGGGCACCATGTTAAGAATATTATTTACATGCTTTTCTTCAATTCTCTCACTGCCCATTGGCGGTGGGTACTATAATCTATTTTAATGATGTGGCGAATGGGGCTCAGAGAGGTTGAGTGACTTGCCTAAGGTTGCACAGCTAGGATGTGGAAGAGCAGGGATTCAAGTCCGGGGCCACATGACTCCAAAGCTGCCAAGTTATACCATAGTAATTAGAGGGAGTGCCAGTGAGGCCGGACCCTCCACAAACCCTCGATGAGTCAAACAGCATGTGTTTTTTATTGTTACTGCTGCTGGCATTGGCATTAACTCTTTTCCCTCCTCCCCTGCCAGAGTTCTTCAAGTTCAAGGGCCTTGGGAGTCTCTCCAACCTCCATCGGTCCTTCACTCTGAGACGGTCCTCAGCCCCCGTCAGTATCCGTTCCTACCTAAAACCTGAAACATTTGAGGCCACACAGGATGACATGGTGACAGTCCCCAAGAGCCCCCTGGCCTATGCTCGCTCCAGTGACATGTACAGTCACATGGGCACCATGCCTCGCCCCAGCATCAAGAAGACTCGGGGACAACAGGCTGCCCAGGAGGCCCGGGAGGTGGGCCCTGAGCCCCATTTGGTGCCCCGAGGTCTGCCCGACCCCCCAAGCTTGGAGGCAGCCGAGGAAGTGGTGGTGGGGACTGAAACGCCCCTGGAGAACACCTCGGCAGTGGGACCCAACCCTTCTGCAGTGGAGGTGGACCCCATGAGAAAGCCTGAAGACCCCAGGGCAGACACAGAAGAGGAGACAGCCCCCGGGAATGTGCCCCCAGAAAGGTAGGTGCCCACCAGGAGAGTGTGAGGGCGGGACCTGGAGGGGTGGTGTCTCTAGTCTCCTGCCAGTGGCAACTGGAGAGGTTCCCCCAACACACCCATGTGGGTAAACCAACTAACAAACAAACACACTTAAACCAAGTGCTTACTGTAGACCAGGCACTGCGCTCAGCCCTTCACTTGCAATTAATTTTCAAGGAAAAAAACAAACAAAACAGTCACTTAACTTGGTTTTAGAGTATGTTGAGAATTTGCATACAAAAATTCAAATAGTGATGATATGGTCATAGCTCCCGTTTAGCAAATACCTGTTTTACTGGGCGTCGAAACAAATGTTACTTGCTGAAAATTCTGTAAAAGAATCTATGATTAGCCCCCTTTTACAGATGGGGAAACTGAGATTCAGCCAAGGTCTCTGAGCTGTAATTTGAACAGGAAACTGCTTGCCTCCAATGGCTATATACTCATTCACCCCACTGTACCCACACCTAAGCCCTACAGCCGTGTACTTCATGCCCTTGGGAGACACCTCAACCCCGACCAAAGAAGCCTTTTCAACCCTCAGAGCCTTTGTGTAAACCACACTGATCAGATGTGCCTATTGAAATAAAGAGAACAAAATCAGCAGAGAAAAAGTAATTCGAAGGCTGGTTCTGGGACCTTTCTTGACTGGATCTGCCCTGTGCTGAGGTAATTAATCCTAGACGATTCACCCTTCAACGGGCAGCAAGACCTTGTAAAGCTGCAGAGTGAATCCAGTGCAGAACTCTGCTTCTTACTGACTGCTTGCTCTTGGACAAGTCTGTTCCCTTCTCTCAACCTTAGTTTCTTGATCTGATAAATGGGCATAACTATAGCACCAACCTCGTACGGTTGTGGTGAGAAGTCAAGGATAACATACTTATAAAATCTTAGCACAGTGCTTGGCACACGACAAACGTTCAGTAAATCGGAAAGTTTATCTTTATGATTAATAAAATTTATGCTTTACACCATCCCTCACTGCCTCACCATCCGGGACGCCCTGCCATCCCCTCCTAAATTCGGCCTCATTCGGGTGTGGAAGAGCAAGGATTGTAAGTAGGGAAGAGGGCCTGATAGGTCCTGGGGCGTTCTGAGGCACCCCAAAGTCTGAGTGTGAAAGAACTGGACCCGTCGGAGTGGAGGGGCGTGGTCTTTCCAGGAGGCACCCGAGACTGTTGGGGAAGCTGGCGTGGGGAGCAGGGCGGGGCAAGGAGGAGGTGGTGAGCATGGGGGCGTGGTTTTCTTGGCCCTTGGACACAGATTGGGAGAAGGCAGAGTGAGCTCGGTGGAGGGCGTGTCTGAGGCCGGGCGTGTTCTTCCTAGTGGGTGGGGCGGCGCCCAGCAGAGGGCGGAGGGGCGTGCCCTGGGCGTGGCTTACACATTAGGCTCCGCCCCTGGAGTCCTGCTTTGAGCTCCGCAGTTCTGTGGTCTGAGAAAAGCGGGAGCCGTTGGGTTGAGGAGGTCGCCAGGCTGCAGGCGGTGACCGCGGGGAACGATGACTGCAGTGGGTCGAAGGTGCCCAGCACTGACACCCAGAGGGTGAGTGACCGAGCTGGGCCCGGGGAGGACCTGCGGAGACCGTACTGACCTGAGCGAGAAATCCATTCCCCTGAGGCAACTGACAAACTGGGGTCTGATTTAGCATAAGGGTCTTTTAAGATTTCTTTTGGTGTAACTCTGTCCCGGTCTGTCCGGGCGCAGGTTTATTCCTCACAATAGGCCCAGAAGAGAGCCACTATTATCATTCCCACTTTATAGATGAGGAAAGAGATTTGCTTGCCTGATTTGACACAGTAGAAAAGATCAGAACCAGGGTTTAACTCTACCTTCCTGGCCCATGCCCTTAAAGGCTGGGCAACTCATTCCCCTCCAGCAGGGCCAGGGCCTCTGAGAAGGATGGTCTTGAGACGCTGCAAGAATGCCAAGTCTAGGACCTAGCCTTCCTCCCCCCTGGGCAAGGGCCCACGGTGGTCCTGGCAGTGCCTCTGGCATCAGATGTGGCCTAAAGCTGTTGGAGGAAATAGACTCTTCCCCTAATCCTCCGTTATCTAGAGTGTCCAGGGGTCCTGAGGCAGTAGGTTTGCAGGTCAGATTGAGGCCCCTCCTGGTGCCCTGGGACCCAGTGTCCCACCTGCCCTCCAGGCCAAGTAGGAGACCAGGAGTTGTTGAATGCTTCCAGGAGCCCCTGAAGCCCAGCCTTGTGCCCCGGAGTCAGGAAATCTGCTTTGCCTGTGTGAGATCAGGCTTGTCCTGCCCGACTCTGGGCCTCAATCTCCCCAGCAGCCCAGATGGGTCTAGGATAATGTCTTAGGATCCACCCAGCTTAAGGAGGAGGGCATTTGAGAACTGTCACTGAGCCAGACTTGGTGCCTCATTCCCAAGGGGTTGCCAGGGGGTGGTTCCAGTGGCCGCTCAGGGAGCAGCCTAAGCTGATTGTCCCTCCACTGCTCCCTGGGAGGCAGGGTGCACCTGGAGCAGAAGGAAGGAAGGGGAAGAGGTGAGGCTGCAGGAGTTTCCTGGTGCCCCGTGGCCTGCTGAGATCATGGGGATGAGGAGGAAGGAGGGAGGAGGAGCCAACTGCACAGAGAATGAAAGGAGAGCACCAGCCTAGCCTGCCACTGTCCCCCAGCACCCTCGGCCTTCTGGAGGGACATAGCCGGTCCAGAGACCCCTGACACCCTTTCTTCTCAGTCCATGTCACAGAAAAGAAAACAGAGGCTCAGAGAGGGAAGGGAGGCTCCCAACCCCTCACGCGCCCCCCGACAGCCATACCCATACGGGAATTGTCAGGCCATGGTCCTGCCAGAAGTGATCGAGATCTGCTCACAAGGAGCCAGCCCGTCTGGAGCTCCCAATGGGCACTGTCTACCACATGGGCCCTGTGAGGGGCAAGCCCCCATTTGCTCCAGTGAGAAGACTGGAGGTTCAGAGAGGGGAAGGGAACTTCCTGGGGTCACAGAGAGATGAAGTGTCAGAGCCTAGATTTAACCCCAGACCTGGCCAACTCCCAAGGACAAGCTCTTAACCATTTAGGCCGCATTTCACTTCTTGCAAGCAAAACACTCAAAGCCGTTTCTACCATTATTTCAAATGACTTCCCATGACACCCTGGAGAGGTATTAGGAGTCCAGTTTATAGATGAAGAGATTGAGGTTTTGTTATTTATTTATATATTTGTTTGTTCGTTTGTTTGTTTATTATTTATTTTTAGGCAAGGCAACCATCGGTTGCCCTCATGGATTGCAAGGATTGTCAGCTTACAATCCTTTCTTTTTTATTTTTTTATGCCTATAGCACCTGGTCTTTCTAGGTAGTCTCCCATCTAAGTATTAACCAGGCCCAACCCAGCTTAGCTTCCGAGATCAGAGAGATTGAGGTTTTGTGAGGTTAATAACTTTCATGAGATCACACAGTCGAGCTGGAATTTTAGTAATTTTAATCTTGGCCGAGATGGAAACAGCAGTGAGCACAAGGGACAAAGCCCTGCTCTCATGGAGCCCCCGTTCCAGTGTGGAGAAGAGAGATGAACAAGATGTGGTCAGCTAGAAGAGAAAAGCACCATGAAAAAAAGATTTAAATCAAGTGGGGGACTTGGTCTCAGGTGGGAGTGGCTGGTGGTGACAATTTAGGAAGGCTAGCCAGGAAAAAAGTCTCGGTGAGAAACTGATGTTCGAACAAAGAAGACGAGGGAACAACCCCTCTTGCTATCTGGGGGAGAGTGTACCAGGCCAAGGGAACAGCATGTACAAAGGTCCTGAGGTGGGAACGTCGGTGGTGTGTATGAGGAGTAGCGGAGACTTGAGTGGCTGGAGTAGAGCAAGATGGCGGTCTGGGGAGAGAGGAGTGGTGGGAGACAGGAAATGGGTTCGTATAATGCAAGGCCTGGAAGGCCCGGCAAGGACCTGGCTTTGACTCTGAGCAGCCATTACTGGCCCTGAGCAGAGGAGGGCCCCACTGTGACTTATGTTTTACAAGGACCTCTCCTTTGAGGAGGATTTGAACACAGTTCTTATTTTAAAGTATGTCACCCAAGCATCCTTAGAGACCCACGCCCCTCCACTCCCACCCCTGGAGCTGTTCAAGAGGAAATTGAGACTTGGAGAAGGTGGTACTCCATTGGAGAGCCAGGGGCACCCTGGGTTGCCTGTGCCCCAGCCCTGGAGCCGGGCACTGAGAACAAGCCAAGACACCCCCCCCCTTTTCCTTCTGGAATGTTGATTCTGGTCCAAGAATTCCCAGCGCTCCCCAGAGTCCCACGACCCTCTCAGCCCTGCAGAGTGACGTCAGCTGCCGGGCATCTGGTAGTGATTACCTACCGGGGGAGGGGGCTGTGGTGGGCCCAGCCCGTCCAGCCTCCTCAGGCTCTGGGCGGCTGGTCCTTGTCTTCTGAAGGGGCCCAGCTGCTCCTGGCTCTCATTTCCTGTGGAGACTTTCTCACAGTCCTTGAGACCCCTGGACGCCTCAGGCTGTGGGAACTGTGCTGGCTTGGGAAAGATGGACTGCCCCTGCCTCCAACTGGAGCCACATCCCCCCAAACCCTCAGGGGACCCTATTTGCAGCATACTGGACCTATGTGGGGTGCAGGCTGGGAAGGACAGGAGTCAGATATATCAGCAGCTCAGAGGCCCACTGATTGTACAACCTTGAACAACTCCGTTCCCCTCCTTGAGCCTCAGTGTCCCCATCTGGGAATTGGGGAGAATAACACTATCTGCTTCACAGGGTCATTGTGGATGGGATGCAGCATTTTCCTGGGCTTGACTCAAGGAAGTACCAGTACACAGAAGCCGCTCGCGCTACCACCATACCCATGTTATAGAAGAGGAAGCTGAGGCGCAATGAGGGGGACTTGGCCAGGGTCACACAGCTTCCTCCCTCCCAGCTGTCTTCTCTCTGTCAATCCCCATTCCATTTCCTTTTCCTGACATCAGTTCTGGGCTCCTGCTCTGGTTGAAATGTTATTTTTCTTTGCCATCCCCTCCCCACCTTCTTCCCCTCTTCACCCCAAAGTGTCTCCGTTTTCCAGGGGAGACGGCTTCATGCAAGAAACAGAGCAGGGCCAACCCAGGTCTAGTCTACAGCCGTGTGTCCTGGGTCAAGTCGCAAGCTTTGGTTTTCTCCTCTGTAACGTGGGGAGATCCCAGACTTTCAGTCAGCACTCAACATGCCTTCCGGTTTGCTCTCCTCCAGCAGGTTTTGAGTCTCAGGTAGCAGATCTCAGAACTCGGCATCCTCAGCTCTGCCCCAGGGAGAATGGCCTCGATCTACTCTCTCCTCACAGGGCTGGCACCCTTTCTGAGCTCCTGCTGGGGAGCTCACCCCTGTCAAGAAGACCGAGGGCGCAGAATGGTGGAAAAGGAGCCACGATGTCTCCAGGACAGTGGCGGGCCACCTTAGAGGCGGTGGGCAGGGCCAGGCTAAAGCCAAGAGTCTTCCTGTCAGGAAATCCCAAAGGCCCATGGTGCCCCCAGAGAGATGGGACTTTCTGCCCCAGATCTCCCTCTGTCCAAGGCCCTTAAGGACTAAGGAGCACAGAGCAGTGTTGCTTCCGTGCCGGGGGTAAGTGCAGGTCAGAGTAAAGGTAGGAAAGAATCTTCAGCCCTCTAGGAGGGCCAGGAAGGGAGCTCTCCAGGGTGGGGGTGGAGCAGAGAGAGGAGCCATGTGGGCAAGGGAACCTCCCACCCTTCCTTCTCATAGGATCTTCCTGGACCCTCTGGAAGAGTTATAATGTGCTCATTTCACAGATGAGGAAGTTGAACCCAAGAGAGGGGAAGGCGAGGGGAAAGTTGAGAAGCAGGAGTCAGAGGTTGGGCAAGTCTCCGCTCAAGGCTATATGACTAGGTCTCAAGGCCAAAGGGAACAAACTGGGGGACAGATAAAGGGCAGTAGGCCAGGGTGGACAGAATGGTGGCCTCTCTCCACCGCCTCTCTTCTAGGGTCCCCGAGAAGCCTCACCTTTTCTTCTGGGCTAGTACGGAAGCCCTGAAGGTGAAGCTCAGATTTAAACCTGCACCAGGGAAAGAAAAGATAATGGGCTCTAATTACTGCTCATTAATCTAATTAATTAAGCTAATATATGCAATGAGCGGTATCAGTTATCAGAACAAATTAGTTAACATGGGCAATTAAAGGGGTTGCTTATTGAAATAATGTGGTTGATTAATGGGACTGATTTAGCTCAATTGTCACTATTTTTTATTAATTGGTTTCACCACTAATATTAGAGAGGATGTGCCTTTTAAGTCCATAAAATAAGAATAAATGAACTAAATGGAGCCGAGGTTTTAGAAATGATTCCTGGATTTGATCATTACAAAAGGAGGGAGAACGTTCTAGAAATCTCCAAGGCAAACTGAGATCTGAAGTCAAAGTTGGAATTACTCTGTGGCTCTTAGGGGAAGAGGAGGGTCCAGGCAGAGGGAACATCATGTGCAAAGGCCCCGAGGTTGGAGGGAGCTACACTCTTTGGAGGAAGTGCGGGGTGGCCGGAGGGCAGGAAAGAGTTAGGAGAGAGGAGGAATGGCGGGCAGAGGCCCGGCCACAGAAGGCTGAGCCACCATGAGGACTAGTCTTTATCCTCAGGGTTTGCAGGGGCTGGTGTGACATTCATTCATTCAAAAACATCTGCCTGGCACTGCTCTAGGCAGACCACAATCCCTGCCCTTGCGGAGCGGAGACGGTCAACGCTTGAGGTAGGATACGTGGTGAGTCAGAGACCTACAGAGACAAAGGGCAGGGAAGGGAGATGGAGCGCCTTGAGAAGGTCAGACTTTTAGGTGGGTGGCAGGGAAGTCCTCACTGAGAAGGGGACATTGTAGTAGAGACTTGAAAGGGGGAAGGGAGGAGGCTCGGTGGGTATTTGGAGGGAAGGTATTCCAGCAGAGGGAACAGAAAGTTCCCTCTGCAAAGGCCCCAAGGTGGGGACAAAAGCCAGCAGGAAGCCCAGCTTCGGCTGGAGCAGTGTGGTCAGACTTGAGGTGGGAGAGGTGGTGAGGCTGTGAAGGCTGTTATGAGAACTTTGACTTTTACTCTGAGTGAAACTGGGGCCACTTCAGTGGGTTAGAGCAGAGAGAAGCCATGATCTAACTTTCATTTTAACAGGCCTGCTTGGGCTGCTGAGGTAAGAACAGGCCAATAACAAGGTGGTGGCCATAGTCCGGGCAAGAGATGGCAGTCAGTGTCAGCAGACATGGTCACCTTATGTCTTGGAGATCCTGCAGTATTGTAGGTCAGGGGCAGGCAATGGGGGCTGAGTGCTTCGCAGACCCTCGGCTTCCCCGGCCTCTGCCCCGAGCACCCACATTGGCCCTGGCCACCCCATCTTACCTGATCCCTGGTGCCGCCATCCCCTCCCCAAGGCTCTGCTTCCACCCGGAGCCCTAGGGGAAGTGGACAGGAAGCAGGAGGAAATGCTGGGGCAATCCCAGTGTCCTGGCCAATCTGTTCCCAGCAGTGGAAGGATTTCCGGGCCTGAATGGCCGGAAATGCTGGGATGGGACACCTCACCCGGGAAGAATGGTGGGGGCGAGCAGGACAGGGGTCCCTACTCCACTTCGCTCCCACTGCTGGACACAGAGAGCCCGAGCTGCTTTGGAAGCCTGCTGCGGCCGAGCTGCAGCTTGAGGGTTTGTAGTTAGAAGTCAGGAAGGACCTTGAAGGAGGGAAGGTTAGCAACAGGGACTCCAGAATGTCACCACAGAGAGGGCCGTCAGATTGCTTCTCCAAGAGGATCCCCTGGCCTCAGGAGCTGGGGAGACCCAGTACGAAATTCTGGCCTGGAAACACACACCTTGATCACAATTCCTGTTGTCGTTACTGTTGTTTTTAGCTCAGCTTTTTTTTTATTTGTCTGGTTTAAGTTTATTTTATTAAATTTATTACATTTAAATTTAAACATTGCACTTCTGTATGTGAGGGAGCAGTTCCCCAATGTTCGACCTCCCTCCCTGTTTTGCAGATGGGGATATTGAGTCTTGTCCCAGACAGAGAGTCAGGGCCCAGCCTGACAGAATTAATAATAATGAGAGGGATTAACATTGGTCAAGTGCTTACTATTCATGCACTCGTTTAAGCAATAAATATTTCTTGAGCTCCTACTGGGTGCCAGGCACCGTGCTGGATTAGATAAAGTCGGTGCCCTTGTGGAGGTGTCAGGCAATTATTTGTCATAGATACATGTCAAGTGATTATTTCGGGCAAGGATTGATGCATGTGAAGAAAATAAAGCAGGGCAGAAGGAATAGGAAGTGCAAAGGACATGTGACAAGAATGAGCTTGGCATGAGGCCAGTGTGGCTGGGGCAGAACAAGGGTCAGAGTGAGTGAGGGAGGCATGGAGCGGTTGGCGAGGCGGGCAGTTGGGTACCACCAGGCCATGCAGGGCCCTATAGACTGAGGAACATATAACCCGGTTTACGCCAATTTTTCTGGCGTAATAATGGCACCCTCTTTACTCTCACAAGGGAAGAAGCATTCTGGTTGGATGATGTGACATGGCCAGCCATCTGCATGCAGGCCATGGAGAGGGGTTTCGATCTTGTTCTCCGGGAGACGGGAGGGCGGGGGTGGGAGGTGTGCGCCCGGTCTGCTTAAGTTTTCACCTTAGTGCCGTTTGCTGGTGCAGTGGTAGTTGACCAGGGGGTGAGAGCAAGCCACTGAGAAGGCTGCCGTGTGGTCCGCGGAGACACAGACGGGGGCCCATGCGGGGCAGAGTTGACACGTGGAGAGAAGTGGTCAGAATCTGTTTCGAAAGTAGAGCCGCAGGATTTCCTGAGGGATTGGGTGTGGAGCGTGAGCGAGAGAGGAGGCACAGATGATCGCAGGTTCTTGGCCAAACGAAGCAACGAGAAGGATGAAACTGACATTAACTGAGATGGGAAGTGGGTGTCTGGAGCAGGGCCATGGTGGGGGAGGACCCAGCAGTCCTGCTTTGAATATGACAAGTTCAAGATGACTTCAGACACCCAGGAGGAGATGACAAGGACGCAGTTCGGTTTATGAGACTGGTGCTGAAGGGGCAGGTCCAGGCTACATCAGAGGAGGGATGGATGGCTTTAAACACCTAGGACTGGGAGAAGTGACTCATGGTGGCCCGCGTGAGGAAGGGTGATATTTATTTGGCACCTAGGAAAAACAGCCACCCTGGCCCCTGGCCTCTGGCCTCTTCAGGCCACATGCCAGCCACCCTGAAGGAGGGGGGGATAAATTCTACAGCCAACTGTCACCAGCAGTGGCACCACGGTGTGCCAGGCGGCCGCTGAGTGGGTGACTCTGTACTAGAGAATGAGTGTAGGGCGGGAGGAGAAGAGGCTGAGCCCTGGCCTGGGGCCTCCAACTACTCAAGTCAGAGAGAGGTGGGGAGAGCACCAGGAGGGCGCAGTGCCCTGTAGCCGGGTGGAGACAGTGATTCAGGAAGCAGGCCCGTGTTAACATGCAGCATTCATCAGCTTCTTGAGTCTTCACAACAACCTCAGGAGGCAGAGGCTGTCATTGTCCCCGATAAAAAAACCCAGGCTCAGGGAGGTAAAGGGACTTGCCCAGGGTCTCGCAGCTGGAGAGTGTAGAAGCAGCGCAGCCCTCAGATTCCCGCAAGCTCTCTCAGCTGCAGTGTCCCCTCTCGCTTTCAGGATGAGCCCTCTGGGGCCCAGAGGGCCAGGTGCTGGCACCAGGCAGGTGGGTAGAGGCTGGTAGCTGGGGCGCCGGACAGAACTGGGGATACTTACCTCTCTTCTCTCTTTCCAGGGCTGCTGGAGAGCTGGAGGCTGGTGGCGACTATGTGAAGGTAAGGGACCAGGCAGGGAGACACGGGGGCAGGGTGCTCAGAGTTTGTTTCACGAACAAGAGGGCAGAATCCTCTTCTGAGCCTAGTTAGGAGCCAGATCTCACTGTCTGCCCCCAGGAGGAGAGGGTTTGGGGTGAGGACGGCGCTTGGGGTCTGCTTTCACTCCCAGCATCTTCTTCCCGTGCCTTCCACCATTCTCTCCTGGCCCTACACTCCGGACGTCCCGAGGCTTGTTACCAGCAGATCCTACCCCCGTGCCAGCTGGACAGGGCCCAAGGGTGTCTCTATGCAAGGACCATGGCGCTCTGATTGCACCCAGCCTCTGCGCATGGGCTGGTGCTAGGAGGTGGGGGCAAAAAAGAATGACTCAGTTCATCACAGATAATGGGCGCAGCTCACATGTATCACAAGTCTAATTTGTTCTGGGTGCTGGGAATGTCGAAAATGCAGTTTCGAAATTACGATGATGATAATAATAATACGACGTAACACTTTGAGTTCCTATGGTGCGTGAAGCCCTGTGCTAGGACTGGAAGGGAGACAGTTTTGAGCTTTTTACGTGAATGAGGTCTTCGACTTCTTCCCTCAAGACGGGGCAGCAAAGGCCTTCTTATGCCCACTTACAGATGGGAAACTTGAGGCTCAGAGAAGTGCAGTGACTTGCTCATAGCCACGCGGCTACTACAGGGGGAACTGTGATTGCAGTCCAAGTTTCCTTGATGCCAAGACCATGGACACAGCCCTTGGCCTTTTACCTCCAAGAGCACGCACCCTGAGCCAGGCCCCCTGCTGAGTACGGAACATACAGCAGAGGGTGAGGAGCAGCAGGCCCTGTGTTCAAGGGCTCCTGGTCCAAGTAGGGGCCAGGGCAGAATCGCCAGTGGTCTAGCTTCGTGTTTCGTAATCTAGCAGGTTCTAATTTTAGCCCCAGATCTGCCACTATTTGCCACATGACTTGGGGGGGGGGTATGTGTGTCATCTCTCTGAGCCTCAGTGTTCACCTATGTGAAATGGGGTAGCAGCAGCACCTCCAACCCAGGGTTGCTATGTGCTCAATGAACTCATGCTCAATGAATCCAGGGAGAGCTGGGTCTGGAACAGAGCAGGACGGCCTGGCTCCAGACCCCAAAGACATTCGAACACCCGAGATGCTGCGTGTAAAGTTCTGTGTAAGTGACTAATAATGAGGCAGTATGAGAAGTGCTCAGATTGCTGTCCCCCATCACCAGAAGGCTCATGTAAAAAGCCATTGGAGCTTTAGAAGTAGAGGATGACTTTCAGCTCAGGAGCTGGGGAGGGGAAGATCAAGGAAGGCTTTCTGGAGGAGGAGGCACTGAATCCAAGCCATTGCAGTTGCCCAGGAGCATTCCCTCCCCCAACAAAAAGCTGGAAAGGAGACAAAGATAAAGCAGAGATGGGCAGTAAAGTGGTCCAGGCAGGGGCAAGAGTGTGAGCGAGGTCAGAAAGCAAGCTGGGTGAGCCCAGGAAGTGCAGTCCAGGGCTGCGGTGAGCTGAGCAGGAGCTACTCCTGGAACCTGGGCCCTGGCTTCTCATCCAGAGCTTCATACCACAGGAGGAAAGAGGCTTCGGGGAGAACCAACGCCAGAGCCAATGGGGAGAACACACGGGGGGCATATTTCAGCACCCCACTAATCCCAGCTGTCTGGCAAGGCAATGAGATCCCCATCACTGATGATGTGAGACCCCTGTGAGGATTATTAGCTTTGTATTTTTCCTTTAGTTTATGGGGCTAAAAATGTAATTAAAAATATTATAAAAGAAATAATACCCGCTCACTGGAACTGATTGAGAAATCACCTAAAGGATGAAGTCAAAGGAATGTTAGTTTTAGCTTCAAGCCTCAGATGAGGGTGGAATCAATAGTCAACTTTCTAAAAGTTCATTCCTGCCCTAAGGTACTCAGCTTCCAGAATTCCAGGATTCTGAGACCATGATATGAATACTTTCATTCTAAGGCAAGAATTCTAAAGTTCCAAGGCCATAAATTCCGAGCTCCATGCTCAGAGCTTCAGAAGTGTTTACAGAAAACAACCAAACATACAGCTAGGATCCAGAGAGGTGGACTCACCTGCTTTACGTCACACAGTCTGTCAAAAAGATTTGAACCCCAGGCCTGACTGATGCAGAGTCAGCACTGACTCCGTTTGCATTGGAAAGCCTATGATTCGAGCACAAAAAGTCCAGATTCTAAGACACTAAGCTTGACGATCGTAACACGCATTTCTTGGACACTTACTTTATGCCTGGCAACTTATATGCATCAGCTCAGCCAATGCTCACAAGACTTCCGCGAGGTCAGCACAAGTATGTTTTCTAGATGACATCTGGGCTCCCACAGAAGGGGCTGGTGGGGTGGAGGTGGAGACACCGCTATCAAACCCATGCTGGTGCCCTAACCACTAGCTCACTGGCACTCCGCACCCCAGAGGTGCTCAGTCGAATAGCCCGCGATTCTCCGCAGAGTCCCTGATTCCAATTCAGAGATGAGAAATCCTGGGCTCTGGGAGATTTCCTGAGGCCACAAAGGATTTCGGCAAACGCATACAGGGATTTTTCCAGCTTTAGATAGGATTTAATTCAAAGTCTCTGCCCGCTCCGGGTCAGTGAGGGGTGCGGCGAGTGAGAAAGGCAGGACTCCCCTCGCCGGCTCAGGGGTCCCCACCTCACCCCGCTGCCCGCTTTGGCAGTTCTTCTGCTCCGCATCTCCCTACTCCAAGGAGCCGGGGCGCGTGGGGCTGGAGCGCAGGGGGGCGGAGGCTGAGGGGAGGGCGGAGGGAGGAACAATGGCCCCCTCCTCTCCCCTGGCCGGCTGGAGGGTGGGGTCTCCCCGCCCCGCCTCCCCGCTCCTCCCCCGACAAGGCGATGAGGTAATCGCGCCGCCGAGAGGCACGCGCAGCCGGTGCCCAGCCCGGTCGGTCCCCGTGCCCCTGCCCCGCCGGTCGCCGCCCCCCGCACTGTCCTGGCCCCGGCCGCCCGGCCCCACCATGACCGAGCGCTGCAGCCTGTGGAGCGCCCTGTCAGCAGCCGCCTGCTGCTTCTACCGTGGCTCCTTCGTGCAGGTGCAGGTGAGGGGGTGGCACGGCCCCCGCCAGGCGCTCGGGGCTGGGACCCCCGGCCGCTCTGCCACGGGCCCAGGAGCTGGGAGCCGCAGCCCCGTGAGGCCGCGCAGGGTCTAGATGGGCAGGGGCTGCGGGCTGCGGGCTGCGGGAGGGGGCGGGGTCGCCCCAGCCTCACCTCTGGGCACCGGGCGCTCTTCAGGGTGAGGGTCCGGCTGCCACTCCCGGGACTCGGGACTCGGGGCTGCGGGGGCTGCCGTTCTGGTCCTGCCTTCTCCGCAGGAGGGAGCTGAGCTGGGGCTTTAGGTATCGGGAGATGGGGGTCCCCGGCGTCCTGCCGGACCTCGAGCGAGCTCTCCGGCTCCTGCGGCTGACCCGGGCAGCTTGGCTTCCCATTGTACCGGGAGCGCTGGGCTGGGGTCGAAGTCTGAGCGAGGGGTGGGAGGCAGAAATGCTGCTGCGGGTCCCGGGGGCTGGGGTCAGAGCGTCTGCTGCCCTCCTGTGCTCTAGGCTGACTGGGGCATGCTCTGGGCGCTGGTCTCTCAGCCCAGCTGGCGGGGCAGTGCCGGACGACGTGGTGCGGTGAAAGGGTTAAACGGAAGGAGGTGGAGGGGAGGACCCGGACCCCGCCTCTCTGCGGAGCATCATCTGGGGATGGCTTTGCTTGAGATTGCCAGACTAGAAAAACTAGCGAGGGCTTGCTGGGCTCAGGCTGGTGGGAAGGGGTTAAGATCCTGACCGGGGGTCTCCGTGCTTTTGCCTCCTGAGTCCCTGGGGGACGCCGGGCGCGTCACCTCTGCGCTCCCCTAAGCTCACACACACGCTCGGAGCCCGCCTGAATGACGGCCGCGCCGGCGGCGGAGCGCAGCATCCCCGCACCGGCCAATCAGGTGAACGCAGGCTGGGAGGCGGTGAGATCATCTCTGACCAATAGCAGAGCGCCGAGCGCAGGGATGCTGCAAAGCTCCAGCCCTACCCCTTCTCCCGCCCTCCCCGCCCCCCCGTGAGAGTGAGGAGGGCACAGGGACCCTAGGGTTCCTCACCCTCGGATGTGTGAGAAGACCAAGTTGCCCCCTGCCCCAGATTCTCCCAGACCATTGATTATGACTGGAAAAGTGAAGCCCCCTGTCCCACCCCCATTTACAGGTGAGGATACCCAGGTTCAGAGAGGGAAAGTGACTGACTCAAGGTCACACAGTGGCAGGCAGAGTCTTGAGACCAGATTCTTTACCACACAGCCCCCTCTCTTTCTTTGTCCCATATTCCTCCTGCTCTGGCTAGGGTATCGGGGCAAGTTCTCAACTGCATGCTCCTTGTCAAGGAGAAGGACCCTAGAGAGCTGGTGTCTTCTTTGGTCCTCGGGGCATGGTGTCATATAAGAGGAGGCCGGGGGTCCCGAAGAATATGCAACCCTGTGGAGAACTGCAGGTTTCTGTGCAGCCCTGGGCCTCCCCGCCTCTTCCCCCACACCCAGTCAATGGCTCCCTAAATGCCCTTCCCCCAGCCCTTATCCCTGTGTCCTACCCTGCCCTGCCCTGCCAGTGCCTGGAAAACACTAGATCACTCTCTACACAGCAGGTTGAACCTGCCTCCAACACTAAAAATCCTTCTGTGGCTCCGCTGTGGCCTCTGGGTAAACCCCAGCTCCCCAAGGCAGCATCACAACCTTGCCATCTGCCCCTGCCACCCCTGGCCTCTTTGAAGCTTCTCACCTCCCCCCACCCCACCCCCAGGGCTTTGGCTCTGCTGATAGGGCCCTGACTTTGCCACTCTCTTCCCAGAAGCTCTTCCCTGCCCATCTGCCTGCCTGTCTGTCCCCCATCCAATGCTTTTGCTTGGCTCATCCAGTCCCTCTTTGGGCTTCAGTGGAAACATCACCTCTTCAGGGACTCCACTCCCTGACTCGATGAGGAGGGACATTCTCAACTGCTCTCTGTGCATCTCGAACATTCAGAAACCCTAGAATTACTTGTCAGGGTCTGCGTGGCTCTCCCAGGGCAGAGGCCACCTGTCCTGATGACCTTGAGACCTCAGCCACTGGCACAAGACCTGTCCCAGAGTTGGGGCTTAATCGATGTTGAAATAATGGAGTCAAAGATTCTAGACATCTCTGAAGCCGAGAATCAGAGTGTCTTGGGAGAAGTATAGATTAAGGCACACCGAGGGGTGGAAAATGGAGGTGCAGAGTTAGGCTCTGAGATCTGTGGAGGGTCTGAGGAGGCAGGGAATGGATGGGGAGACCCTCAAACCCTTGTGAGTAGGGGGTCCTAAGGAAGAGACAGTCACCTGGACTGAAGCCAGGTCATTTAGTGCCCCCCTTCATCTGTCCTGCCATCTGACCAGATTGGGGGCAGATCTAGCTATCCTGGAGAAGCCATCTTTAGGGCTTAGAGTTGAGGGAAGGGTGAATAAACAATGTCACGTGCCCTCACAGTGACAAGGACATCTGTGGGCTAGTCATAGTACTCTGGAGTATTATCTCCTTTCATCCTTGCAACTTGGTGAGGCAGGTTTTATCATTGTACCCATTTTACAGAGGAAAAAAAACAAGGCTCAGAGAACTCACACGACACAGCCAGGATGGGGCTGGGCTCTGTGACGGGGCATACCTGGCAGTTGGGACTCCCCTCCGATTGCCCTTAGACCTCCAACCCCAGGCCACAAAACAAGAAAACCAGGAATGTTCCCCTTGGGCAGGTGAACACGGGGGGTCCTGGCCATTATCTCCACTGAGTGACTTCGGGCTTCCCTGTTGGGCTGTGGTATCCCAATCTGGCAAGGATTGCTTGAGATGGCAAGGAGGAAAGGGCCTCGGGAATTGTAAAGGACAATACAGATGCTTGTTTGGAGGCCTCTATTTCCCTGTCGATAACTTTCTCTCTTACCCTTCCACTGTATAATTCACCATCCCAAAATATATCCTTGCCATCCAGCTCTATGTTTTTGTCCATGCCTTTGCCAGGGTGCCTTACCTCCCAGATCCACCCATAGAACTTCTCCCTCCACTCACTTGAACATCGGTTTAGTGTCTTCGGTGCATAACGAGTGTTTTCTTATTGCCGTCTCATCCAGGAAGCATCATTCCTGGACCACTTGACCTCACCTAGCTTCATCCCCTTTCTTCTAAAAGCCACTGTGCTCTTTGCCGCTGTCCAATACTGTGGTGCTGACCACAGTCTGTTCAAGTGCTCATGTGGCTTTTCCTCCCCTCTTAGATCAGAGGCTTGCTTGAAGAAAGGGCCTGCTTTATTTAATTGCCTCGCTTACCCGTGGCACATAGTACAGTGCCTAGAACACAGTAGGCACTGTTTGTTGGAACTGAGATTTCTTTACTCTTGCCAGGATGGGGACTTCCTGGCAAGAGTAAAAGAAATGGGTAAGGACCATTCTGGCCCCTGTGCTAAGTGTTGCCAGGGTCCTGGGATGGAAAGAGTTCACGTGGGGTAGGGGGAGGTTAGGAGGGAAGGAGGAAGGGGGCTTCGCATGGGATGTCAATTCTTGCTGTCTCCTGCCCAGTTCTCCAAGGAGAAGTACATCCTGGACTCATCGCCTGAGAAACTGCACAAGGAGTTGGAAGAAGAACTCAAGCTCAGCAGCACAGATCTCCGTAGCCATGCCTGGTACCATGGCCGCATCCCCCGTGAGGTGAGTGGGCCCTGAGCTGGGACCTCAGCCCTAGACCCTTTCACCCACCACTCGGCCAGCCTCAGCCCAGAAAGGCTCTGATCTATTGCGTGGTGGGTTCTATCAGAATGGACTACCAGGATGAGGTGTAGTTCTGCCATTTACTGACTGTATGACCTTGGACAAGTCACTTCACCTCTCTGAGCCTCAGTTTCCTCCTCTGTACAATGGAGGATAATAATAGTACCTAATTCGAAGGGCTATTGTGAGAATTAAATGAAATAATAGAACATACTTAACATGATGTCTGATATGCAGTGAATTCAAGGAACATTGTCCTTTGTTGTTGTTATTACTTTTTTTTTTTTCTGTTTTGTTATGGGCCTATACATCAGCCTCCTGTGTGTTTGGTTAGTGAGTATCAGTCCTTAGGCTGCTCAGTTTGGGCAAAGTAGCGTTTTCGGGCTGAGGCTCAAACTCGGGCCGATAGTCACCTGTTTCCTCTTTCGTTCATGCTATAAATCTTTGTCGGCTCCACCAGGCCCTGTGCTAGGAACCAAGGATGCAAAGAGAAAACAGGTGGTGGCTTCCCTTGAGGGCTGGTGGTCCACGGTGGGAGCTGACAGGCGGGCGGACAGTCAGAGCCCCATGGGAGAAGTGTGAGAGTGGGGTGCCAGCAGGGAGTGTGGGCAGGCCCCGGGCAGGGGGTGTTGAGGAGAGGGGTTATCGTGAGATGGAAAGGAGTTCATCAGGTGATCGGGGGTGGGGTGGGGCAGGATATTCCAGGCAGAGGAAGAGGCTCGAGGGCACCTAGAGACAGGCATGAGCACTGGGTGTGTGGAAGAGCCGGGATCGTCCCTCTGCCCAATGTGAGGGAGGGAAGAGGTAGGTCTGAAACTGAGCTGCAGATCATGGTGACCCCAGTTCCCCAGACCCTGTGTCCCTGTGACCTCCATTCCAGGGTAATGAGACCTGCCGTTCCTGAGCCTCTCTGTGTGCCCTCAGACCCAGAGCCTCTGGTTGAGTTGCCCCCTCTGCATCTGGGTCATTGCATCCCCCCACCTCAAGCCTCACATGTCTCTGTTTACCGTGTCCTCAAGATCCTGGGTGTGGCCCTCTCCTGACCCTGCCCTACCACGCCTGAGCCCGCCTTGCCTCCTGCAGGTCTCGGAGACCCTGGTGCAGCGCAATGGCGACTTCCTCATCCGGGACTCGCTCACCAGCCTGGGTGACTACGTGCTCACGTGCCGGTGGCACAACCAGGCCTTGCACTTCAAGATCAACAAGGTGGTGGTGAAGGCGGGCGAGAGCTACACGCACATCCAGTACCTGTTCGAGCAGGAGAGCTTTGACCACGTACCCGCCCTCGTGCGGTACCACGTGGGCAGCCGGAAGGCTGTGTCGGAGCAGAGCGGCGCCATCATCTACTGCCCTGTCAACCGCACCTTCCCCCTGCGCTACCTGGAGGCCTGCTATGGCCTGGGCCAGGGCAGTGGCAAGGCTGCCAGCCCCGCCAGCCCCTCGGGCCCCAAGGGCAGCCATATGAAGCGGCGCAGTGTCACCATGACCGATGGACTCACTGCCGACAAAGTCACCCGCAGCGATGGCTGCCCTGCCAGGTGAGCAAGGACACCACGCTCGGCCTCAGTCTCCCCATTTGTCAAGTGGGGGTTCAGTAATGAGAGTACTGGTGAGAGAGGGGAGGCCCTGTCACACTGAACTGGGGCCCCAGGGTGCAGGGAACAGGAGGAAGGTCGGGCCGTACTGGCGAGGCCACACAGGGCTGGCCAGCAGTCAGTCCCAGGGCGCAGTCCCCGCTCTGCCCCCACCAGCTGTGTGCCCTCGGCCTTTTAAGTCCTTCACCTCTGTGCTCCTGCCTGTAAAGGGCCCGCGCTAGGATAGCCCCCTCTGGCCCAAGGGGGACCCTGGGTACTGCCCTATCCCAGGCAGAGGGCCTGGTGCCTTTCACCGGTGAAACCCCTCCCCTCCCCACCTAGCTAGGCCAAGGTGAGCATCAGAACGGAGGGCTTTGCTGTGGACAAACCACCACACAGAGAATGGAATGTTCTTAGGAACACTTTGATGACACGCAGTTGCCTCTGGGGCTGGGTGAGACGAGGCCCTGATCCCAGGAAAGGCCACAGCAGCAAATCATTCCTGAGGCCAACTGTGCACCTAGCCCTGTGCCGAGTGCTCTCTGTGCTCAGTCTCATCAACTTCCAAGCCCGGCTAGGCAGTGGCTCCTGTTCATATCCCCATTTTATAGAGAGGGGAAGCTGCTTGCTAGATTGAGAGGGGTAAGATTGACATTCAAGCCCAGGTCTGTGACTCCAAAGTCTGTGCTCCTAATTTCAATGGCTTCCCTGGCTGTTTGCAGAAAGACCTGCCATTCTGTGCCACTAACACTTGGATATGTATCGTATCCCTGGGGCTAGGGGCTGTCAGCCAAGGAACTGATGGTTGGATACCCTGTGGGCAAAGCCACTTGGACTGTGGTTTAGAACCAGTGACGGTACTGGTGCCACACAGGCCATGTGTGCTCCAGGAACCCTGAGCATAGCATGGGAGCAGTGAGGAGGGGTTAGATTGGCAGGCCTTGCTCCCTGGGGCTTCCCATCCTCCCTGGGGCTTCTCATCCTTCCTGCTAGCCCGCCTTCCCAGACAGTTCTCCAAGTTGAGGACAAGGTTCCCAGAAAAGAGAACAGTTGTGCAGGTTGTGGACTGTACAACCCCTTCCTCCTCTGGGCTTCAGTTTTTGTACCTGTCAAGTGGGAGGTTGGACTTGATAATCTCTGAGCCTTTTCTGCCTCTGAAGTTCAGCAGATCTAGGATGTAAGCAGAGGTGGGGGGTCCTAAGGCTGGCTGAGGACCCCAACCTCTGGGTTCTCTGCTTATGAAGGTGTCTGCTCCACAGCACATCACTACCCCACTCCCGGGAATCCATCCGCAACTGCGCCCTCAGCATGGACCAGATCCCAGACCTGCACTCGCCCATGTCCCCCATCTCTGAGAGCCCCAGCTCCCCTGCGTACAGTACCGGTATGGCCAGTGGAGGGGATAAGGGCGGGTGGGGGCATCTGGTGGCAATGACCTTGTGTGTGCACGTGTTTTTGATGAGTTCTGTTACAGGGTATGATTATGTGTGTTTCTATCTCTTTTCTAAGAGCAAGACCCTACAAGAATTTACACTAAAAACCTGCTAGCAGAACTATTGAGGTCGACATGCAAATCAGATTCACGGTTTGCTCATTCAGCAACAATTCATTGAGCCCGTATCGGGTACCAGGCACTGTGCACGAAGTAGTTTCCGGTGCTTTCCAGTAGTTTCCAGAATGCATCGAAGTCTGCTGGAAGCTCATGGTGTCACCAAACCTGGGCTCAAAGGCTGTACGATACACTCACGCAGCAGCACAGCCTCTCTGGTTATGCTTGTTGGTTATGCGTGGAGGGCGCACTGCTGGGCCCTGCGTCGACTGAGACCTAGGGAGCCCCGATTTCAAATGACCGGCCCAAACCGAGCTCGCCATGTTACGTTTTTTGCTCTTTTTTTTTTTTCTTTTAAATGGACTTTATTTTTTAGAGCAGTTTTTAGTTCGTAGTGAAATTGAGCAGAAAGTTCAGACTGCTGAGCTTTTTCAAATACAAAGAAAATTTACATTGTAGAAACACACCGCTCGTTCATTTCTAGAAGAAAAAAAAAAAAGAATGTTTCCAATTATCAACGGGACAATTTCTAAGCAACATGGCATACTCACGTACCCAGGAGCCGGGTTTTAAATCCCAGCTCTCCCACTGACTGGCTGGGTGACCTTGGGCAAGTCAGCTCACGTCTCTGAGCCTCGGTTTTCTCATCTGTAGAATGAAGACCACAAAAGTACTTACTTTATAGGACGTTGAGAGGGTTAAATGGACTAATGTGCAAAGAAAAATCTCACAGGCAGTAAGAGCTCAATAAGCATCATCTCTAATTTTGGATGATGGTTTTACTGCTGTTGACCAGTGTATCTCCAGCATGTCACCAGCTCCTGGCACATGTGAACCCACCAAACCATTATTACTAATTCATCAAGAAATAATTCCATGTGTCACAATGAACTCCAGCAATTGCTTAGCTTCCCTGAATCTCTGAAAGCTCTTCCAAATAGTTCAGTGGTTGTGTGCAGATTCCTGGGGGCCAGTGATTTCAGAGTATCGCTGAGGGCCGGTCCATTTGCTAGAGTCTGCTGGGCCCGGCCTGGGTGCAGGGAAGTTGGGTTGCTGTCTGTAGGGTGGATGGAGACTGTCTTTTGGGCAGAAGGTGGGGGAACCTCACTGGGTGGGAGCCATGGTAACTAGTCCTCTCCCTCTGTCTCTCTGCAGTGACCCGTGTTCACACCACCCCTGCAACCTCCTCAGCCACAACACTGCCCGCCTCCCCTGTCACCCGCCGCTCCAGTGAACCCCAGCTGTGTCCTGGAAGTGCCCCAAAGCCTTCTGGGGAGCCAGACAAGGGCCCTTATGCCAGCCCTTCCCACACCCTCTGCAAGGCCTCTCCATCACCATCGCTCAGCAGCTACAGTGACCCGGACTCTAGCCATTACTGCCAGCTCCAGCCTCCCGTCCGTGGCAGTGAGTGGGCAACAGTTGAGGCCTCTAGCCGGCAGGCAAAGAGCTACGGGGAGAGGCTAAAGGAACTGTCAGAAAACAGGGCCCCCGAGGGGGACTGGGGCAGGGCCTTTACAGTCCCCATCGTGGAAGCCACCTCTTCCTTCAACCCAGCCACCTTCCAGTCACTACTGATCCCCAAGGATAACCGGCCACTGGAGGTGGGCCTCCTGCGCAGGGTCAAGGAGCTGCTGGCAGAAGTGGATGCCCGGACGTTGGCCCGGCACGTCACCAAGGTTGACTGCCTGGTAGGTGCTGGGTGTGCGCTGGGACAGGGGTAGCATCCCTGTCCCCTGGCTTTGGAACAGGGGTCAAGGTAGTGAGGAATACAGCCAGCGGACCTGGATTCTGGCTTCGTGGCTGTCCTTTACTCGCTGCGTGACTCTGGGCTGATAACTTTGCTTTTCTGGGTCTCCATTTTCTCCTTTTAAAAAGGCAAAAAAACCCAAAAAACAAAAAAATAACACAAGATATTTTTGCTTTCTCCAGATGTCAGTTTGGCATTGGAATCAGGCAGTCCTGAAACCCAATGGCGTCTGACTTCCTGGGGTAGTTTTTGAGCCTGGTGAAAGTCCAGGGCTGGTCCAGGGAATAGAGAAGACCCTACTCACCGCCCCCACGCCCTCTGGTGGACAAAATAAGCAAAACTCCTTATCTGCGCCTGTAAAGGGTCAGAGCCGGGGATGTTTGCTTTGAACGAATATATTTGCCCATCTAAGGACCTCGACTCTCTCTGCGTCTCAGTTTCTCCTTCTGAAGTTTGGAGGGCACTGATTACTTGGTCACACTGGTCTCGCAGCTCAGGAAGCAAGAAAAGAGACAGTGCACAGATGTTGCTCTGTAAAGGGCACGGAGATGTGAAGGGAACAGCGCTGGGTTCTAGGCCCAGTGTGTGACCTTGGATAAGCCCTTTCTCTCCCTGGGACTCAGGTTTGCCTTTCGGAATAAGGTAGTCCTGGTCCTTAACCTTAACTGAATATTTAACATGTCAGAGACCCCTGGGCATTTTTTTCCATTTATCAGATGAGAAAAACGAGGCTCATTTGCTCCATTTCAGAGAGTTAGCAGTAGATTTGGAATTCAAACTCGGCCTCCCAGCCAGGCTGCCCGCTTAGGTAAAGCTCTCTTGATTCCCAGATGGCTTGGGCCAGCCACGACAGGAAATTAATCAGCCCTCTGGGCGTCCTTGCAGGTTGCTAGGATACTGGGCGTTACCAAGGAGATGCAGACCCTAATGGGAGTCCGCTGGGGCATGGAGCTGCTCACCCTCCCCCATGGCCGGCAGCTACGACTAGACCTGCTGGAAAGGTAAGGCAAGCACCAGCACTCAAGGGCCGCGCGGGGAATCCCCGGGCTACCTCCTGTCCTTTGGCTGTGGCCGATTGGCCAATCACAGTCTTCCAGCCCGACTCCCGGGGTTCTGGCCACGCCCCCTATCCCATTGACCAATCGCAACTTGTTATCCAGCTCCAAGAAATTCTAGTTTCTCAAAGACTGAGTCTTTTATCTCCGGACTCACCTTTGCATCCTCTTGACCAGTCACAGCCCAAGAGCCCCATCAGCTCTGGCTCCTCTTTCCGAATTCCCCTGATCCATCTCCAGCACCTCAGCCAGGTGCTCAAGGGCCTCGGCCCCACCTCTCACTCTGGCGGCGCCCCTTAATCTCACTGACCCTTTACAACCTGGGGGCTCGGCTCTCGGGCCCCCAGTGCAACAGCTGGGCAGTGGCAGGGCCCCTTCCTGCCACGCTAGGTCCTTGGCCCCGCCCTTTTGACCTGGCCTCTCCGGTAGGTTCCACACCATGTCCATCATGCTGGCTGTGGACATCCTGGGCTGCACAGGCTCTGCTGAGGAGCGGGCAGGACTTCTGCATAAGACCATCCAGCTGGCAGCTGAACTTCGGGGGACCATGGGCAACATGTTCAGCTTCGCCGCAGTCATGGGTGCCCTGGATATGGCCCAGGTAGTGAGGGGCCCACGCAGAGCGGGGCATCACATAGACTGTCTGGAAGAGCCCGGGGATATATTCCTTTGGGATGGCTGCATATTGGTTCGGGAAGAACTCTGTGACTTTCTCTGCAGCGCTGGCGACAGGGCAACTGGAAGAGTTGAGCTCTCTGAGGTGGAACCTCATCCACTCTCCCATGCCTAGTAAATAGTAACCACGGGGTCCCAAAGGCGGTGGGTGGTTTAACTCCCCGCTCTGCCACTTATTTTTGGAATGACTCTGGGCAAGTCATTCCCCTCTCTGAGCCTTAGTTTCCTCATTTGTAAAATGTGTTGTTGCGAGGGCTTCATGAGAGACACGTGAAAAGCAATCAGCACCATCCCCGATACATGAATGGCGACCGTAACAATAATTCTTATCCCATATCTGGGTGTCCACTCAGCAAGGCAGTCCGTGGCCCCTGCAGGCCCCTTTCCTGGCTGGTCACTCACAGTCTGGTCTCCCCAGATTGCCCGGCTGGAGCAGACGTGGATGACCCTGCGGCAGCGACACACAGAAGGTGCCATCCTCTATGAGAAGAAGCTCAAGCCATTTCTCAAAAGCCTCAACGAGGGCAAAGGTACCTCCCCCACCTTCCTATGTGACCTTCCACAGGTTGCAGCCCTCTCTGGGCCAGCAAAGATTTTCCTGGTGTGGATGACGATAAGAACTTGACTGAACTCAGTGCGAGCCATTCTCCTTGCGCCCACTCTGCCCCTGACGACTGTGTAGGCTGCGTCCAGGTCCAGGCTTGGCCCTTAGGGCTGGGCCAAGGCCGTCATGGGTTCGGCTGAAAGGAAAGATCTATCCCCGGAGTCAGGAGCCCTGGAGGCTTCCCACGACCCCAGGCAGGCCCCTTCCCCTCTTCCTCCCGCATCTCAGTTTCTTGGAGGGCTGTGGGCAGCAGTGGGTGGGGGGAAATGGGGGGGCTCCAGGGTTTCTAAGCGCCCACTGCTTTCTCCCCTGCAGAAGGCCCCCCGCTGAGCAACACCACCTTTCCTCACGTACTGCCCCTCATCACTCTGCTGGAGTGTGACACAGCCCCTGCCGAGGGCCCCGAGCCCTGGGGCAGCACGGAGCACGGTGTGGAGGTGGTGCTGGCCCACCTGGAGGCTGCCCGCACAGTGGCACACCACGGAGGCCTGTACCACACCAACGCTGAGGTCAAGCTGCAGGGTGAGTCCCTGGTCACGTCCTGGGGGCAGGACGGTCACTGGTCCCGCGGACTTCGCTCTCCCCTTCCCTCCAGATGTCCATTCCCACTTCTCCACCCCTCTTTCCTGCCCTGTCTCCCTGACTCATTTTTCTCATTCTTTTTCTTCCTCACTCATCAGTTCAACAAGCAATGGTGAGTGGCAGGCCCAGGTGGAGACAGAGGTGATTCAAAGTACACCACAGATCGCATCTCAGTGTGTCTTAGCTTCTCCCAGCCTCAGTTTTCTCCTATGTGAAGCGGGTATCCTAACAGGCCTACTTTACTAGTTGTTTGCAAAGCACTTGGCCTGGGGCCCTGGGGCTGAGGCAGACCCGCCCTGCCTCCCAGGCCCTGCCCTGCCCTGCCCCTCAGTCTAGTTGAAAGGTAGAGCTTCCTCTCCTGAAAGGAGCAGAGAGAAAGGGCTTCAGACCATCCATCTTTCACTGCTTTAGGCATTATTTAAGTCATAAAAATTTACTGTAGACAAATTGGAAATTACAGCTGAGCAAAAACAAGATTAAAAAAAAATCGCCCGCAATTACCCGGAGGTTATTGCTGTGAGCATTCTGGTGTATGTCTGTCCTGACTTTCTTTTTAAGAAAGAAAAAAAAATTATTTTTGCATCGACTAATAAAATGTATATATGTTTCTTAGGGAAAAAATTGTAACTTACAGAAAAATACAAAAAAAAAAAAAAAGAAGAAGAAAAATCACCTAAGATCCCCCCAAGTTAACATTAATATTTAATCTCCTAGTCATTTTTAAATTACATGTTGCAAATAGTAGGGTAAATAAGTCTATCTGTTCTGTGCTAAACTGCGTGGCCATGTCCATCAACAATCCATGTCGAATCCCTGCAGAGCTGGAGGGAGGGATGGGGTGGCCCCAGGTGCGAGCCCCGGCCTCTCCAGCTGCATGACGGACCCCTCTGCCCCGCCCCGCAGGGTTTCAGCCCCGGCCAGAGCTCCTGGAGGTGTTCAGCACTGAGTTCCAGATGCGCCTTCTCTGGGGCAGCCAGGGCGCCAGCAGCAGCCAGGCCCGGCGCTATGAGAAGTTCGACAAGGTTCTCACTGCCCTGTCCCACAAACTGGAGCCTGCCGTCCGATCCAGCGAGCTGTGACCCACATGGACCCTTCCCCTCTGCAAGCTGCAGGCAGCAACGGGGACAGAGGGGCACAGACCTTTCCCCGGAGCACCCCAGGGACACTGTGATCAGCCCAAGAATGTTCTGGGCTCAATGCCAGGATCGCCCTTCACCTCCAGGGTCCTGCATAGACTCTGGGCTCCGTCCCACCTGCCACATGCACACCAAGTCTCCCTTCAGGAAGAGCCGGAACCCTTGTTCCTTTCTCCAGCGTCTGCTTCTCCCCTT
>NW_006441061.1:3758562-3764584 GCF_000325575.1 Pteropus alecto | reverse complement strand
TGAGGTGTCCTGTGTTTGAGCCATGGGAGGCTCTTCACGCCTCCTCACTCTTCTCCAGGCATCTGCTCCCCACTGACACCAAGGCCTCCATCTGGCTGTAAATAAGTCTATCTGTTCTGTAAATAGATGTACAGAAGTCATGCCCTTTCTTTCATATAATAAACTTTTATGACTCTTTATTCTATCTCTTAGGGGGTCCTGGGGGCAGAGGGAGGAAGCATCTTTTCTTACGTGAAAGGTGAAATGATTCATTCAACAAATATTTAGCACCTGGGACATTCCAGACTGTACCAGGAGCCAGAGTTGCAGTCAGTACTAAAACCCAGTCCCCGTCCTGGAGGAGCTCACAGCCAGTGGGGGAGATAAACAGTCAGTTCTAACCAGTGGGAGAAACGCTGACCTGCCTACCCCATTCCCTGCCGGGGGAAGCCACAGCAAAGGCTCCCACAAATGCACAGCCAAGGATCCCAGATGTCTGAGGCAGAAGGGCTTTTGAAATCTAGGATTCCATCTCCCCTTTGAGAAAACCCAGGGAGAAGAGACTTTCCCTGGGTCACAGCAGCAGAATGGGGAAGGCTGGAACCTAGGTGTCTTGACCTAGAGTTCTTTCCTTCTCTCTTCTCAATAGTGGGAACCACTAATTACTTTTCAGGCTTTGAGATGTGGCCTCAGGAGTCGTGGTTTGGGGGTGGGGGCAGGAGGACTTTGAAAAGGGCCATGAAGGCAGTTGTCTTGATTCTGTATGTCGGGGAAGTAAGCAATATGGATCGACAGGATTTCAAGGCAGGCTGGAGGCCTGGGGAGCCCGTTCACTGAATTTGAAATGTCTGGGGTTCTTTGCCTTCTGAATTCTTTCACTAAGAGAAGCTGGGTGACAGTGCATTAGATCTTTGGTGGCAGCCAAACTTGGGTTCGGTTCTATTGTTTATTGGCTAGATAACCTTGGATATGAGGCTTAACCTCTCCCGTCCCAATTTCCACCTCAATAAAATGGGGACAATAACAAAATCGATCTCTTAGGATCGTTGTTAAACCATTTAGCGCAGAGTAGCTGCTAGGTAAAGGACCATCATGTTTTTTATACATAATAGATTGTCAATGATCATTTATTTCTTTGAGTCAAAACACTTTATGTGCTGTACCGCATTGGAATATCACCATTTCTCTGTATGACAGGTATTGTTATCATCTTATAGGATATGTAAGGTATCTAATACCAATGGCACACAGTCGGTGCTCACCAAAAGCTGTTACCGAGAGCTCTTTTATTAAAGAACAAGGCTCTTTGCAAGGTGTGAGGTGCTGCACAAGTTTTTGCTACAATTGTTACGTCACCCTTGTGGTCATAATCCTTTATTATTCTTTTGGAGCTACTATGATGGTCCCCTAGTTACCGTGGTCATGGAAACGCGGCCAGCCGTCCCCGATTGGACAGTTCGTGGGCTCCCCCTGGAGGCTACCTTCTGGCCCTGCTGTGGGATGACCAGGCCAGCCTTTGAGAGGACCGCGAGGGGAGCCGGGAGTTGTAGGCCCCAGGCGGAGGCTGCCGCCGGGATGCACGCCGGGAGCTGTAGTTCTCAGGAGAGGCAGTTGGCCGCCTCAGACCCGGCTCGGGCCTCACCCGGATGGCGGCTGCCACGCGTGGCTGCCAGCCCTGGGGCTCGCTCCTCCTCGCGCTGCTCGGGCTGGTGTCGGCCGCGGCCTTCGCCTGGGACTTGACTTCGCTACGCTGCAACTTCGGCACCTTCTGCGAATGTGACTTCCGGCCCGACTTCCAGGGTGAGCAGCCGCGGAAGCCCGGAGCGAAGGGGCCAGCGGACTGGAAAGCCCTTGGACTCTGGCGTTGTCGGACCTGGAGGGCGGAACTGAGGGGCGAAAGCCCTAGACTTCCCCATGGCCAGGGCCTGAAGTGGACCCCGCGTTGAGGGACCCTGAGAGCCTGGGGCACCGGCCTTGGGGCGAGGGTTTAGGAATGCCTGTTTGGAGTCCAGGCAGAGCCCTGTCAAGATGGAGAGAGGCCTTCGAAAGCCGGGCCTTGGGGGCTGGTTTAGACCTCCACAATGGGCTGGCCGTGAGGAAGAAGCCTGCCTTGGGGATGGGCAGGGTGCTGGGGCAGACCCCATTGACCGCTCGCGCCCACTTCGCGCAATTCAGAGGGCGGCCTGGTGTGGGCGCTGCCGAGCTGAATCAGGCCTCAGGGTCTGCGTGCGGGTGACTCCTGCAGCAGGAGACCTCAAGGGCACCACTCTCTTTCCGCCGACATTGTAAAATCGACCCAGACCCCACGTATCCCTAGGCCAGGTTCCAGACATCACTTCCCCCTTGAACCTCTTCCATGGCGGGAGTGTGGCCTCAGCTCTGACACTGTCCTTTTTGTGGCCCTAGGTCTGGAATGTGACCTGGCCCAGCACCTGGCGGGCCAGCACTTGGCCAGGGCGCTGGTGGTGAAAGCACTGAAAGCTTTCGCGCAGGACCCAGCCCCGACCAAGCCGCTGGTCCTCTCCCTGCACGGCTGGACAGGCACTGGCAAGTCCTATGTCAGCTCCCTCCTGGCTCACTACCTCTTCCGGGGTGGCCTCCGCAGCCCGCATGTGCACCACTACTCCCCCGTCATCCACTTCCCCCATCCCAGCAACATGGAGCGCTACAAGGTAGGCTGGTTGCATCCTGGACTATCATTTGCCTGCGTCATGGAGCACCATACCCTAGGGAGTGAGTCCTAAGTCCAGAGATGGGGATTCATTTGCACCAGGCCACATAGCCAGTTGGAGCCTCAGTCCTCAAGACCTATCCTGAACAGAGGTCGGGATGGTTCCAGTCAACCTGGCAGGGGGTTCTCACTTTAATTCCTGGGGTGGGGAGGGGGCAGTAATGCAACCTACCTGCCAGGGTTGTTGTGAGGAACATGGGTTTACAGCATTAAAGGTGTTAATATTTATTGAGTTCTTATCTTTGCCAGACATTCTGTATTATCTTCTCTCTGTAAAGCACTGAGCCTCAATTCGAGGCTCAGAGTTAGTATTCAATAAATATTAGCTCTTACTACTCTTACTGTTGTCGATTACAAGGTGCTTTCCAGGCTGATCTGTTTCAGCTGTCAGCAATGCTGAGAAAGTTCATGGAGCAAGGAGGAGCCTTTCTCCTTTTATAGAAAGCAGTAGGTGTCAGGGAAGGAGCCCTGAACAGGCAGGTGCCAGGCCTGGGTTTGAGTCCCTGTTCTCCTGCTGACTTGCTATTTGAGCTTGGACAAATCTCTGCCCCTCTCAGGGCCGATTTCACCAGCAGTTCTGGGAAGGGGATGAGTCCCTGCCTTGGGAGGAAGTCTGGGGCTGGGATTGTATTTCCTGTCCCCTCAAATTCCTACCTCTTTCTTGCAGAAGGATCTCAAGAGCTGGGTCCAGGGGAACCTCACTGTTTGTGGCCGTTCCCTCTTCCTGTTCGATGAGATGGACAAGCTGGCCCCAGGCCTGATGGAGGTCCTGCGACCTTTCCTGGGCTCCTCCTCGGTTGTGTTCGGGACCAACTATCGCAAAGCCATCTTCATCTTCATCAGGTGGGCCCTAGCTGTGCAGCAGGCATAATATGAGGACACATGTTAGAGGTCTCAGCTACGTAGTCTTGGCCCATGGTCCCACAACAGAATACTGTCCCTCTGGGCCCAATCAGGCTTTCCCAGAGCCCCTCACAGTCTCGCTGGTGACACTATCATTCAAGGCGGTTAACTTCCCCTCTGACGATCTCGAAGCCCATTCTGGGCTGTCTTTCTGATCCTCAGCATTCCTTTGTGGAAGTCCTGCTGCATACAGTTTTCCCTCTTTTGTTGCCTGGAGAACCCAGGCCTGGGAAAAACAGGGCTAAGGTTCTAGTCCCACCTCTAAGAGTCCTCGCTGTGTTTTTTTAGGCAAATTACTTCACCTCTCTGAGCTCCCATGCCCTCTTCTGAACAGCAGCATGGGTGCCCCACTATCTTTCTAGAGGCCGGGTGAGGGAAAGTTAATTAAGGGACTCAAAAGTGTTTTGTAAATTACAAAGTGCATGGCACCTGTAGGTGAGTTTCCAGGGGTCGCCGTTGTAGACACAAGCTCCAGAGTGGGGAAGTGGTTCCTGTGGGGTGTTTTCAGTGGCTTAGTCTCCTGCCGGTACTGAGCTGGATTTCTAGGCCCCGGTCATGTTAGGTGGCGCTTGGGAAGCGAGGGCCAAATCCTGCCCCACACTGTCTGAGTCTCGGCCCGGGGCCCCATGGCTTTAGTAACACCGGTGGTGAGCAGATCAACCAAGTGGCGCTGGAGGCGTGGCGCCTCCACCGGGACCGCGAGGAGATCCGCCTACAGGAGCTGGAGCCGGTCATCTCCCGGGCTGTGCTGGACAACCCACACCGTGAGTTTGGCTCAGGAGGCCCCCGGGGTGGCTTTAGCGGGCTGAGGCTTCACCCCCAGCTCCAGTGACCTGGTCCTCCCCAGCCCAAGCTTTGGGGCTCCTGGCTGTCATACAGCCTCTCTGAGCCCTTCGCCTGGAAGGTGGCTGAAAGCGTTGAGACCAGCAGCGTACCTACACTGGCCGTTAGGGGCGGAGGCCCAGCTTCTGGGAAGCACAGCCTCTTTTCCCCATCACCCCTTCCTGCAGATGGCTTCTGGCGCTCGGGCATCATGGAAGAGCATCTCCTGGACGCTCTGGTGCCCTTCCTCCCGCTCCAGCGGCACCACGTGCGGCACTGTGTGCTCAACGAGCTGGCCCAGCTGGGCCTGGAGCAAAGGGATGACGTGATCCAGGCTGTGCTGGACAGCACCATCTTCTTCCCTGAGGACGAGCAACTCTTTTCCTCCAACGGTTGCAAGACTGTGGCTTCCCGAATTGCCCTCTTCCTCTGATGCTCCAGGTGGCATTTCGCCCTCTACCTGGCCTGGCCATGCAGGGAAGCCCTGAGGCCACTGTCAGAGGGACCCTTGTCCAGAGCCTCTGGAGAGTGGGACCCAGAGCACAAATTGAAGATGAAGATGGTAGGCCATAGGACAGAGGGCCAGAGTGGGCCTCGGCCCCTTAACTGGTCTGAGGGCATCTTGGCCTTTGCTTCCCCAGGGGAAACCTCTGGTCACCCCAGAACCTCAATGAGCCTTGACCTCACCCTCCAGCCCGAGCCTTCTTAAAATGTGAATCGTAACTCAGGGACTGTGGCTTGTGGCTGCTTCCTCCCTCCTTGGTCTTTTACCTTGGCCCCTTGCCCTGGCACCATACCCCAACCTTCCATCCCACACCCTATGTCCCGGTATTGTAAAGCCAGGCTGAGACGTCTCAGTCTCCGTGAACGGAGGGACTCATGCTGCCAGTTGGGCCTGGTTTTTTAAATTTTTAATTTTGTAAAAGAAGAGAATACAATAAACTAAGCCATGGGACCAGAGGAATGTTGGTTGAGGTTTCTAACTGCTGAGTGCCAGCGTGTGAGGGTAGAATATCTCCCATCCCCGGCGAGAAGTGAGGGGCTCAGGGGCCCCTTCAGAGAGCAGTGTAACTGCCAGGACTGGGGTTCTGGTCAGCCTGGATTTGGCTGGGGTTCTGGTTCAGGCCCGTCGTGACCTCAGTCTCGCTGGAACCTAGGCTCATGCTCTGAGTCCAGCTCTGGGGATCCTCCATCTTTTTGGGACTTTGGCACTGCCCCTGAGTGGCCTCAGTGTTACTAGGGTTCCAGCTTGGGTCATAGAAAGTCTTGGTCTTACTGGAACTTCGCATCAGTCCCCAGCTGTGGCCCTGGGTGGCATTAGCCTTGCTGGGTCCCCAGCTCCGACCATGAGCAACCCGGGCCTTTCTGAGCCTCTGCCTTGGGCCCTGGGTAGCCTTAGTCTTGTTGGTCTTTTGCCTTGGGGTGTGGATGGCCTCAGTCTTGCTGGGCTTCTGGCTCTGGCTCTCCATGGCCTCCGTCTTGCTGGACCTCTGGCTCTGGCCCCGGGCGGCCTCCATCTTGCTGGACCTCCGCCTCTGGCCCTGGGTGGCCTCCGTTTTGCTGGACCTCCGGCTCTGCCTGGGCGGC
>NW_006441061.1:3753130-3758517 GCF_000325575.1 Pteropus alecto | reverse complement strand
CTTGCGTGCCCTCCGCCTCTGGCCCTGGGTGGCCTCCGTCTTGCTGGACCTCCGGCTCTGGCCCTGGGTGGCCTCCGTCTTGCTGGACCTCCGGCTCTGGCCCTGGGTGGCCTCCGTCTTGCTGGACCTCTGGCTCTGGCCCTGGGCGGCCTCCGTCTTGCTGGACCTCTGGCTCTGGCCCCAGGCAGCCTTGGCTTTTCTGGGGCCATGGCTCAGGCTTAGGTCCCTGTTGTTCCCCAAGTCTGAGGACTGAGTCTTCAGGAGTGAGGAATCGGAGAATGTCACAGTGGTGACCGAGGTGCTCCTGTATTCCTGGGGGGCAGTGGACGTCTCTGTCTCCGAGGTTGACAGGGTCCTGACTGGGAAGAGAGTGCCAAGGGCACTTGTCAGGCTGCCTTCTCTAGGCAGCTCCAGGAAAAGGAGGCTTCTGGGCCTCCCCCTTTGCCTAAATCCCAGAGGCCTTGCATGGCCAAGAGGAAGGCCTGCCAGATCACGCCAGACCCGCCCTCCTCAGCAGCCTGAGCCGCGGGTGGCCGAGGTTGTAGATAAGGGGGAGATACTGAGGGTCCCACTTACCTAGCCCTGGCCTCCACTCTGCTGGCTGCCCCTTGCCCTCTGTGTTCCCGCCACAACCGACGGCCTGCGAGGCCCTGGGACCCTGCGTGCAGCGCTTCCCCTGCTGCACCCCTCCCACGCTTGACTAACCCCTACTCCTACTTCAGGTCTTGGATGCCCTCTCTGTCCCCCTAAAGGGGGCTAACTGTACCCACAGCCCTCTACTGTATACCTACACTGTCCTGGTATCTGTTTACCTGTGTGCCTTCTTCCCTTCGGGACCAAGAGCTGCCTGGGGCAGGAAGTGGACCGTTCATGGCCACAGCCAGCGTGCGGCAGAGGCCCAGCCCCGGGGCTCCATGCACTGAGCTGCACTGCGTGGAAGGACGGGGCTGGCCGCCACTATTTTCGCCCCTGCCCTGGACTGCTCGCACCTGCCCCTTGGGACTCTGTCTGGAGCAGCATTCCTGGGGGTTTCACTTCTGTCCCTTCCATGCTGGCAACTGGTAGAATTGGGGGTAAAAAGCCCCGTGGATATGCACAGGGTTTGTGGGCTGATTTCAGGGAGAGGCCAAGGGGGCAGAGAGAGCAAAGGGCCCGAGAGGGGAGTGAGGCCGCAGCAGGCAGCAACTGCGAAGTGCTCCTAGTGACAGCCGGTGTGGGCCCTGTGCTGGGCAGGCCTCACTGAGGGCTCAGCGTGCCCCCGCAAAGCTGGGATGACATTCCCACTTTAGGGTCACACAGCTCTAAGCAGCAGAGCCCATATTTAACCCCAGGTCAGGGAGTCTGTGACCCCTGACCTTTGCCCACTCTGCTGCTTTGGCTCACTCAGGCCTGGCAGAACACTGGGGACTTACAGCCGAAGATGGAGCCCGAAGAGGTCTGGTCGAGGTAGCTGTCAGACAGGGACGTCAGCTTTCTAAGAGCGGGCTCCGGCTTCTCCTAGGGCAGGAGACAGGCTGGGCAGTCAGGCTGCAGGAAGCCCTGGGCCAGGGGCTGTAGCCCTGGAAGGCCGGCAGGCCTTGGGACCTTCAGTGGCTGTTCCCCTGAGCTTAGAGCCACTTGAGGGTCCCAGGTTAGGGCTGAGAGGGGACATGGAGAGGCTAAGACTGGACAGGAAGGGGAGTGGCCAGCTGAGTGCTGTGAGAAAGGCAGTGTTCAAGAGGCTGCATGGGCCTCAGTTTTCCCATCTGCAAAATGTAAATTAGTTCAAGCGTGGGACAGGCATTGTAAACTAAAGTGTTGTACCCTGGGGAATGGCTAGCGGGGAATTGAGGAGCTTCTCCATGCTTTACATGCCTTATCCCATTTCATCCTCCCCACATATCTGGGAGGGAACTACCACTATAACCATTTCATGGACCAGGAAACCTAGGCTCTGAGCGCCTAAGCAGCCTGCCCAGGGCACTCAGCTAAGGAGAGAAGCTGGGCTCGAATCCAGGTCTGCAGACTCCACAGCCCGGCTCTTGGCTGCTGGTCTCCCCTGGCCCATTCACACCTGCAGTCAGTGGGGAATGTGCAGAAGCCAGAGAGAAACAGCAGAGCTGCAAAGCGCTAATGGAGGCGCTTAACGCGCAGGTGCCAGCTCAACATCGCCCTGAGGAAGGGAGCCCGTGATGACTTCGGGGGGTTCCCGAAGCCTTTAATTTTTATATTCTAATGTGAGCTAGAAAAATGTCCAGCTAGTCTTTTCCATTTATGGCAAAGGATGCTGGTATCCCATGTACTTCAGTTGTGCAAAATTTCCTTTGAACACAAATTGATGTGCTGTCCATCGGCAGTAGAGTGGATAAAAAAATTGTAGGATAGTCACAGGATGGAATTCTCCGTGGCAATGAGAATGAATAGTCAACCTGGCTGCATCTCACAAACATGCTTAATGTGAAAGGAGCAGAGGGCACAGGGGATCTGTCCCCTGAACAAGTAAGCACACATGCTCCTCTGCAGGGTTAGCAATCAGGACAGCCTTGTGGGGTGGGCTGGGCAGGGGAGGGGCTAGAAGGGCACACCAGGGGCTTCTGGGAGCTGTGTGTTCTTGATCTGAGGAATGGTATCATGGGTGTATTCAGTTTGCGAAAATCTATCAAACAGTTCATTTATGATTTTTGTACTTTTCTATATGTCACATTCAATAAAAAGTTTTTAGAAATGCATTTAAGAATTGAGAAAATTTTGGCACAAGTGGCCAGTGCACACAGCAGCATTTAGGAAGGTGAATGTGTGAAAAGTTTGGGAAGGCCTCTCTGAGGGGCCCACACCCTCATGTGGACTCCCTCAGGGGTGGCCTCACTGGTACCATCCCCGTCTCACAGTGAGATGTCCCCAGCCCAAGTCGCACAGCTGAACCGTGGCAGAGCCAGGCTTAGAAACCGGCCTCTCAGCCCTGGCTTGGGGTACACTCCACCTGGACCTCAAGCACCCCAGGCCCTGGGTGTGGCCCGCTCACCTCCTTCTCCTCCTCCTCCTCCTCTTCCTCAGGGCCCTTGGCCTCCTCTGGGTGTTCTGGTTCTGCCTGCAGGGTCTGGGTGGTGGCGTCCAGCTGCTCAGAGGTCTCAAATGGAGGCTGCTCCAGCTTATAGGACTCCTGCAGGACCTGGGCTTTCTGGCGCTCTAGTTCCCACTTCCTGAGCTGCCTGCCAAGCCACAGCCCCAGAGCACTGGGTAAGGCCCCTTGACTCACCCCACCAACCCCAAGACTGGACAGTGACCTGAGGAGGCAGCCGGGGCCAGAGGAGCTTTGAGCTCCAGCCATTCCCATTCCTGGCCTGCAGTCGCTGCTCAAGGAACTTACCCCATGATGCCTCGAGGGGTGCTGTCCTGCAGGCTGTTCTCCACCACCCGACTCAGCTCCAGCTTGGCCAGTTGGGCCATCTGGCTGCTAAGTATCTCCTCCACTGACATGCCCGGGAAGAGGTCAGCCATCAGCCGGAGCAATTGCTAGGAAAGGGGGCGACCAGAGTCAGGTGTGGGCCCGGTCAGGGGACAGGTGGTGGGGTGCTGCCCTGCTCTTGCAGAGTCCCTTCGCAGGGCTTAAAAGGGTAAGGCTTACGAGCTGTTGTTTAAAGGGCTGGACCCTTTTGCACCAGAACTATCGGGAGACCATGAGAAAAGAACTGCTCAGAGAGGGTGCACGGCGCGTCTAGCATGGGTTCTGGAGCCAGACATGAGGGTCTGACCTTGAAGCTGTGTGACCTGGGACAAGGACACTGGCTTCTCTGAGCCTTACCCTCTTCATCCATAAATTGGGTGGTAATAACAACGTTACTTGTCTCGTAGGGTGCCGAAAAGGGTTAGACAGAGTGATGCGAGTCGAAGTGATTAGAAGAGTGCCTGGCACCTAGTAAATGCCCTGGCATTCGCAGCTCATGATCTGCTAAGGAATCAAATTTCATTTAAGGATGGAATATCTTTCAAGTGCCCAGAAATGCTGACTCTGGAGCCTGCCCTCCTGGCCCAGCTGGAACCCACCTTGGGTTGCTTAGGGTTGAGGAGCAGGGCAGTGGCCACATCTTGGCGGGCCCCAAAAATGTTCTGCATGAGCTCCCGGCACCTGGCACGGTGTATGTAGTACTGGGCTCCCTGGGGATTGTGTCGGATGGCCGTTGAGAAGTGGCTCTCCGCCTTCTGGAACTGCCTGCAAGACACAGCAGGCCACAGGCCTCTGTGAGTTACGCCACCTGGGGGTAAACAACAGTTTCTGGGCCCACTGGGGAGTTTAGGAAAACCCAGGCTGGTCTCTGCTCCCTGCCACCAAGCCCCTCTGCTCTCCTCCTGCCGGCTATGCTCTCGATGGACCCAACACTCAAATGCTCGTGTAAAATTGCAACGTAAGTGAACATTTTTATGATCTTGTATTAGGGAAGCCCTTCCTAAGAATGTCATACACCCAGTAGCTAAAAATGAAAAAACGAATTCGACTATGATTAAATCCTAAGTTATTGAGTAGCAAAAATACCACAAAGGAAAGCAATAAATAGGAGAGGTATATTTTGCTACATAAGGCAGATGATAAGTTAATTTTCCTAGCCTACGGAGAACTCATAACCAAAAAATAAAAAAATTTTAAATGACCAAATTAATAATATTAATAGACAAAAATTTGGGACAGGCTATATGGCCAATAGACATACAAAAGACGCTGTACTGCATTAGCAATTTAAACATGCAAAGTCAACTGTGAGAGAGCATTTTTTTTTTTTTTTGGCCTACTAGATTAGCAGAGTTGAAAAATCATCTTAATACTCCCGCTAAGGAGATTTGGGGAAACTAAGACTCTTTTCCTGGGTGAAGTTTATATTCACTGTTTTTGGAGAACACTTGGGTATTATTCTTTAAAATGTTAACTTTTCACATTCTTCAACAATTTAACTTCCAGCAATCTAACTACGGCGTTACTAGTACGAATGCATGAAAATGTAGTCCTGAGTGCTCATGACTGCATTATGTATAATAAAAAACTGAAATTAGCCCCCAAATTCATCAGTAGAGGATTGTCTAAAGAATGGAATACTATGCAAACAGTAAAAGGAGAGCGAGGTAGTCCCACGCGCAATGCTGTGGGACGTAAAAGAGCAGGTCAAAGCAGTTCAGCATGACCTCACTTTTGTAAAATGATAATAATCGTTAATATACGCATAGGAAGCATTCTGGAGGAATCTACCAAACTTATAGGGGCAGGGGAGGCGTTGCTGGGTAGATATTAGAAGGAACTTTCGGGTCCTAAGTTACAAATTACTGAACACTTAAGCTTTTTATAAAAAGCAAAATCACCATAATATTCAGGGAAAAAAGTAAAGGATTTTTAGAGAAAACCTGGAAATAAAATTTATACT
>NW_006441061.1:3751167-3753013 GCF_000325575.1 Pteropus alecto | reverse complement strand
GGCCCCCCCCCCAGTCCGGCCCCGCCCCCAGCCCCTGCGCACTTGCTCTTCTGCTGGCAAAACCCCAATATCTCCTGCAGCAGGCCCATGCGCATGTTGGCGCCCTCGTCCTGCGGGTTCAGCTCCAGCGCCTGCTGGTAGTCCGCCTCGGCAAAGATCAGGTTGCCCAGCTGGAAGAAGCAATCTGGGGCCCAGGGGCGGGGGCTGAGTGAGCCCCCAACCCCGGAGCCTAGGAGTCCCAGCCTAGCCTGCTCCGCCTCCCTGGAGAACAGGGCCTGAAACTGGTGGCTGATAACACCCGTGGGTGGTCGGGGTCGCCTGCGGAGATTCTCCGAGCTTCAGCGCGCCTTTCCCTCCGCTGCCTGATTTCTGAATGTTCCTTAGACAGACTGTAGCTAGTCTGTCGAAGGCAACGTTTCCGCCAGTGTGCCCGTGGGGGCACTGAGACTCTTAACTGTTGCCTCTCCCTCTTTCTCCCTCCCTCAGAGGCCTCAAATGCCCAGCCCAGGCCTTGAGAGGCGAGGGGCTCCGGGCCGGCCCCGACTCACCGCCGCGGTTGATGTACAGACCCTTCTCCTGCTGCTCGTCCTTGAGCACCTTGTTGAGCAGCAGCACGCTCTCCTGGTAGGCGCCCTGCGTGTAGCAGTGCACGGCGAAGTCGTTGTAGGTCAGCAGCAGCTGGCGCTGCGCCTGCTGCACCATGTCCTCCTGGCACTCGGTCATCATGTCCAGAGCCTTCAGGAGGTCCTCCACGGCGGCATCAAACTCCCGGAGCCGTCGGTACATGGTGCCCCTGAGAGAGGGACATGAGGGCCAAAGCGCCGCACTGCCACTGACTGGGATTGGCTGGGCCAGCAGTGCCGCTCTGGGCCTTTTGACCCGCAGAAGTGGCCCATGTGTGTAGGGGGCTGGGGGTGGGGGCTCCACGTCATGTGCTAAGTTTGGCCTGTGAGGCCTGGATTGCTACTCAGGTGACCTGCTAGTCACTGGTAACTATACTTTTCTCAAAAATAGCTCCGTCTTTCTTTTGGGGAGCCAGGTACATGCCAGCCTCTATGCTAAGGCCTTTTTGTACTCCAGACAGGTGGTTCGCCCCCACTGTTTATATGAGAAAACCTAAGCTGAAGGAAGTTAAATGGCTCTGAATCACGTGGTGAGTCCTTGGCAGGTCCAGCTTCACACCCAAGCCTTGTCCACTGCGCTGGGCTGATCCTCCCAGCGTGAACTGCTCAGCGGCATTGGGGTGAGGCCAGGATTCCACTGTTAACTGAGGCTGCTGCTTGCCCCATCTCCAGGGGTGCCAGCAGAGACTACCCCATGATGCCTGACCGCAGTGGGGAGTAGGGATTTTTATTAGAAGCTAGATGGGGAAACTAGATGAGGCCTAAGGAGATTTGAGGGTCCTCTTGAGACCACACAGCTGGGCCCAAGACTGGCACCTCCCTCCGCCTCATACCGGAAGAGGAAGAGGCTGGGGTCCAGAGGGTTGTTTTCAATGGCACAGTTGATACAGTGTAGCGCATGCTGAGGCTTGCCCTGCACGGCTAGGATCCCCGCATCTTGGCGTGACTTCTGGGCCTGGTCCACCATCACCTTGAGCAGCACCTTGGCCTGTGCATGCTTGGGATCCAGTAGCAAGGCGCTGTGCAGGTCTTGATAGCAGAGCTTGGGCTGCAGGGGGCCAGGGGTGGCATCAGGGGTGCAGGCCAAGCTGAGCCCTACCCTGTCCATGGAGGGGGGTGGGCGGACCTCCAGGCCTGAAGGGGCCTTTCTCTGGGTGGGCTGGCACCATGCCACCCATTCTCGGTGCCCCCGCTTTGCTGTTCCACCTTTTCCGCCTCTTGAA
>NW_006441061.1:3750369-3751123 GCF_000325575.1 Pteropus alecto | reverse complement strand
ATGTGACCTCAGGTGAGCCAGATCAGCCTCAGTGGTTTCTGCTGTGGATTGGGGTTACAGACGCCGCCTCTGGAATGGCGTTACAGACGCCGCCTCCTTGGAGGACTTCCGGGAGGCTCACTCAGGGTGGGGGAGGGTGTGGCCTCCTGACTGACTGTTGTTTCCTCTCTCTCCTTCCCTGCACATCCTTCCCCAGTCTTTTGACCTTTAAGTCCACGATAACTCTGACCAAGAACAGATTCAGGCCTGGGCATGGGAGGAAAACATCCCAAGGAATATAACCTTCCCCTGGGTGAGTAGGTCTGTCAGTCAGTTAACGATCAGTTTTAGCAAGGACGCTGTGTCCTGTGGGTAATTGCTTGGAGGAGAGCAGAGCAAACAGTGTGGACACCAGGCGTGAGTGGAAGTCGGGAGGGGGAAGGCCAGGGGCAGGGCTTTGGAGTAGGCGGACTTGGGTCCAAGGACAGTGTCCCTAAGAACTGGCTGTATGACTTTAAATGAGTCACCCAGCCCCTTTGGACCTGTAGCCTCATCTGTGAAGAGAGGACAAGGGGTTGTATCTAATCAAAGTGTTATCGTGAGCCTTAGATAAACATGGGTTGAGTGCTTAGCATGCGCGTTGCAGGCACTGAGGTGGCGGGAGCAGCTAAAATCCGGATAGTCCACAATAATTATCAATAATTACCAGTCTCCCAGCTTTGAAGGAGACTCTCCCACTGACTCACTGTTGACCACAGAAGCCCAGCCCCCAGCA
>NW_006441061.1:3735308-3750303 GCF_000325575.1 Pteropus alecto | reverse complement strand
ACTCCCTGCTCCTTCCTCTTCTGTCCCAGCTCCCAGGCACCAGGCCAAGCTAGAACACCGTTCTGGATCCCTCCCTCCCCTCATGGCCTCCACCCTCAGTCAGTCTCTGATCCTCACATCCAAGGACAGTGAACAGCCTGCTTCTTGCCCATCCTCCCCCTGGCTCCTTCACTCCCTCCTCTTCTGCTGGATGGGACCTAGCCTCCTCCACAGGCTTCCAGCCTCCAGACTTGTCCCCTCCAGCCCACACTTCCCCTGGCAGCCAGAAGGATCTTTCAAAAGCCCACTGCCCTGGGGAGCACCCTTTGGAGGCTCCCGCTGTCTCCAGGAAGAAATCAGGGGCGTCCTGTGTTCATAAGGCCTTGCCCAATGCCTTTCCATACCTGCAGTCCCCTCTTCCCTTGTGACCCCAAGTTTCCCTTGTCCCTAAGCCGTTCCCTGTACTGTCTGTCCTCATGTCCAAGCCAGGGGTGCACCAGTTGGAGGTGCTTAGTAAATGTTCATTGAGACAAATAAGAAAAGGAAGGGAGGAGGAAGGGCCGCCTTGTCTAGCGGATCTCAGACGCTACTTCATACACTCATGAAATGTTTCTTCACATAATTATCTGCTGAGGGACGTCTCCCCCGGGCTGTGAGTTCTGTGAGGGCCGTGATGGCATGGGTCTCCCACCTTGTGGTTTCCAGGGGCCAGCACAAGCCTGGTACAGAGCCAAGGCTGAGTGATAATCGAACTACTTGACTGGGCAGCTCAGTAGTCAGTACTGGTCAGGGCCTCTGCCCAGATGCCTCCACCACACCGTGCGGATGTGGCTTCTGGGCTGACTGATGGCCTAGATGCCTCTTATAATCTCAGGGCATGCTGTGGGAACCCCAGCTGGGAGGAGGGACACCCCCTGCCTGCCCTCCCTGCTCTACCTTCTGGAAGAAGTTATAGAGCCTGGCCCGGAGCATGTAGACATCGGCATTGGTTGTGCCACGGTTCACCTCCTTAGTGACAAGTGAGAGGCAGTCGCGATGCTGCTTGAGGGCCAGGAGACAGGTCATGCTGAGGACAGAGGGCAAAGGTGCTCTGTCTGTGAGGTGAGAGAGACAAGCAGGGGCTACTGGAGAACACAGGTTGGAAGGATGCAAATGGGGCACTCACCATCGGTAACGGAAGCAGGATTTCTCGGGCTGGAGCTCACAGGCTTGCAAGAAGATGTTCAGGGCATCCTGAAAGGCACACTGCTCAAACAGGCACTGGCCCTGGGGACACAAAGGGCAGTCACTTCTGTTTGCATCCCCAGACTGGCAGTACCCATGACAGGGTCTGGGCAACACTGGGGTGGAAGGGGAAAGAGACAAGACACGGGGACACAGAGATGGGGAGAGATACAGAGTTGGGGAGAGACAGCACAAGGCAGTGAGAAATACACAGGTGGCAAGAGACAGCAATACGGAGACCCAGGAACAAAGAGAAAGGGAAAATCAGGGAGGTAGATGGGAACAGCAGAGCTAACGGTAACAGGCTCCAGCCTGATGGGGCTCCAGGTGCCTGAGTCCTGTGTGAAGAACCTGAACTTGGTATCTCACTGGTGATAATTAGCACCCCCTCTTTTAGATGAGAGAACTGAGGCTCAGAGAGGTGAAGTAACTTCCCCAAGGTCACACAGGTAGTGCCAGTACTGGATTCAGGACTCCAACGGACAGACTAAGCATGTGGTTTGAGTGCCCCAAATGTTTCAAGAATTGAATAATTATTGACATTAAAAACAAAGATATTAAATTGTCAAAATGGCATTTTATGGTTCCATACTGTTTTTATTTTGAATTGCCAATGTGAGGGCGCCATGACCTTTTTAGTGCTTAGAGCCTCTAGACTCTAGGTCTGTGTTGTCCAATACAATAGCCACAAGCTTCATGTGGCTATATGAATTTAATTAAAATGAAATACAACTTAAAAATTAGTTCCTCAGTCACACTTGCCACATTTCAAGGGCTCAACAGTTCCATGGGACTAATGGCTACCAGACTGGACAGTGTTCAGCAGAGCACTGTCATTGTCACAGAAAGTTCAATGATGTTGCAAAATTTTACCCAGCCCTGGCAGTAAACCAACTCGAGAGGTGGGAGAAGTCATGAGAGGGGCAGCAGGTGGTGACACAGACACAGGGACAAGGAGGTCCACAGGGAGTCAGAACTAGTCCCGGGAGCAAGGAAAGTCCCCGGAGTTGGAGGGAGAGTCAGCAGGCCCAAGTGTGGGGTGGGTGCCTTGTGTGGGCCTGGGGCAGCCCTAGGCACCTGCAGGTAAAGCACAAAGGTGAGCCGCTCCAGGTATTTGGTGTTCTCTGGCTGGAAGGAGTAGGCCCTGCGCAGGTTCTGGACAGCCGAGGAGAAGTCGCAGAGCTGGATGTAGGCTTCGGCTCTTAAGGCGTAGAAGTCTACCTGGGGAGAGGGGTCCCAGGCTGCTGTCGCCTCCCCACAGTCCACCCTGAGGCTTGACACTGTTACCAGTAGGGACTTGGTGGCCCTAAGAGGATGGGCCTGGCAGGTGCAACAGTGAGGGGGAAGTGTGTGCCAGAGCCTGTCTGGGCCCACCCAAACCCTTCCCCTCACCAGCTGGGAGTCCAGGTGGAGGGCGCGGGAGAAGAACAGCACAGCCAACTCCCAGTCTTCTTTCTCCAAGCACTGATGGCCTTGCTGGTAGCTGTGGGGGCAGGGGGCACAGGCAGAGGGGCGGGCCCTGACTTTGACCAGCCCAGGGCATACGGCTAGGGCTGTGGGAGTGGGTGGGTGGGGGTGCTTGGGTGGAGACACAGGAGGGGTAGACAGAGATGCGGGGAGGAGGCTGGCATTGCTGGCGTTCATCTAGGCCAGCAGCCTTTCATCAGCTGAGGTGGAGGAGCCCTATTACACAGGTGAGTTCACTGAAGCCCAGGGAGGGAGAGCAACTGGCCCAAGGCTGCATGACATATCAATGGCCGTACAGGGTGGGAACCTGAGACCCCGGGGCAAGGTAGTCACTCACTACTCCCTGACTTTGCGGGGTACTGTTGACCCAGTGACCTCTGGTCCTATATCATCAGTGGTCCAGAACACCTGGCTGGTCCCAAAGATGCGCTGTAGGGTCTCCTTTGGGGCTGGAGTCACCCATGGCTTTGGGATGTGCTGTGAGGGAGTCTGGTAAAGAGGATCCTAGAACCAAGGGACAGCATGCTGGAGCAGGCCTCAGGGATGACTGCCCCCCCCCACCCCCTACAAACACACGCTCACTCTCTTCAAGTATTTTACAGGATGGAAGAGGGGTGGCAATGAGGCCTGGTAGGAGGCACAATCTGGGGTCTGGTGGCACTCCCAGCCCCATTCCCCTTGGGGATGTCCCAACCTCTCTCTCTCCAGTCCTGTTTCCTCCTGTGGTCAAGGTTCTCATGCTCACACTGCCTTCTGCTCTCCTTCCGGTCCTCCTCAGCTCCCACCTCCACCTACTGACACCCAAAACTCTAATATTAGTCTCCGGCTCAGGCCCTGCCCCAAGCTGCAGGTCCCAGGGTCCTGTAGCCACTAGTATTTCCTGTGGGACTCTCACGCCCAGCAGGCCAAACTGAGCACCTCACCTGACTTCTGCCCCAGCTTTCCCACCTCGGTGAGTTCACCTTCTCTGCCAGCCAGAGACTTACGTCCCATTAGTCCTCAAGTCCTGTCCGTCCCACTTCCTAAAGATCTCTTAGATCCCTCCTCTTCTCCCACCTCGTCTGGGTCAATGCCATCTCTGCCAGGACACCAGTTCCAGCCACTCCTCTGACCTCCCCACAGGCCACAAGTCCCAAGCCCTTTGTTCTCTGTACAGCAACCTGGGACTTTGCTGAATTGCACAACTGATCCTGCCTCTCCGGTACTTAAAACCTTTCCTGTGAACTCAGTCTCAGTCTCTTCTCCCTCGACTCTCTGCCTGTGCTTTCACCTCCTCCAGCACTTCTCTGGAGTCTGTCATAAGGCCCCTTCCAGGTGGATCTCCAGGTCTGAGTTGGCTCCCTCGCGACTCTCATCCTTCCTTGACGTTGCTAGGCAGCATCTCCACGACGCCCACAGGCTCCGCCCCTCTGGCCACGCCTCTGGGATCCAAGGGCTGTTTGCGCAGGACCGAGGGTAGCAAACTTACTACCTGGGGAAGCTGAGACCACGGAAGGAAAAAGACTTGCCGGGTTTCCGCCACGAGGCAGGACCATTGCGGGGACCAAAGGAAGACTCCCTCCTCCTAGTCTGGAGGTCAAGCAAGGGCTCTGTGAGTCCCACAACAAACCTCGCCGGGACACAGTGACGCCACACCACGGAATGCACGCGGACGCCCAGATACGGCTGCCGCCCTGCCACTTCCGCCCCTCAGAAACATGGCGACCCCGGGGCCCGCCCTGGATTGGACGCTGGCGGCCGCCCCCGGACAGATGGCGATCGCTATTGGCCGAGGGCTGGATGACGTCAGGGGCGGGGTCGGGGCTCAGAATGGGAGCAGCATGCCGCCTCCCGGCCTCTTGCACGCCGGGCTGTGGCTGAGTCGCGCCATGAGCCGGTGCGTTTTGGAACCCCGGCCTCCGGGGAAGCGGTGGCTGGTGAGTGGAGTGGAGGGCGGCGACGTAGAGGCTCCGGGATCCTAGCTCCAGTTTTGCCATTGTCTCCGGGCAGCCTCCCAAATTCCTTGTCTCAGATTTCTTATCTGGAAATGGGTCCAATACTCCGACGGGCCCCAAACTTCCAGTAACTCCGCTCCTGCACCAGGGCGCCCTGCCTGCCCAGCCCGCGGGGCGCCAGTTTCCACTCAGCCTTCTGGAGCCTCCAGGGTTTCTTTCTAGGCCCCTTCTTCACGCCCCTTTCCCACTCCGGTCCTGCTCTCCGTTTCCCTCCTCTGCTTTGGGTCCCAGGGGGCATTGTGAGATAGAGGGTGGCAGAGTTGTCGGACCTCGGTTTCCTCGGTGCCGCCCGCAGGTGGCCGGCCTAGGGAACCCTGGACTGCCCGGCACGCGACATAGCGTGGGCATGGCGGTGCTGGGGCAACTGGCACGGCGGCTGGGTGTGGCGGAGAGCTGGGCGCGCGACCGCCGCTGCGTCGCCGACCTCGCCCTGGCCTCGCTCGGGGATGCCCAGCTGGTCCTGCTCCGGCCACGGCGGCTCATGAATGCCAACGGGCGCAGCGTGGCCCGGGCCGGTGAGTTGAGGGCACCAGGGGTGGGCCGGCCGGCGGGGAGGGCGCAGGGGCCAGAGGGAATTCTGGGCTGCTGCAGACCCGTTCACCTCCAGGTGCCTGTTGAGCTCCAGTTGCTGCATGGCCTTCGGTATTGTGGGAGCCTCAGTTTCTTTATATGTGAAGTGGGGTTAATTTCGGCGCCTCCTTGTGGGAGCCCTGAATTGGGACAACGCTCCCTGGGCAGATGGGCAGTAACCAGGGCCACCGTTTCCCTGTGCCAAGCGGAGCTGTTCGGGCTGACTGCTGAGGAGGTCTACCTGGTGCATGATGAGCTGGACAAGCCCTTGGGGAAACTGGCTCTGAAGCTAGGGGGAAGCGCCAGGTGAGGCCTTAAGCCAATGCGGGTGGGATAGGGAAGCTGGCATCCTTGTTGGAGTGGGGTGGGGTGCTCTGACTCCAGCCTGGGCTGAGAGGGGTAAAGGCGCTGACCCAAGGAAGTTCTGACTGCTTCTCGTATCCTTTAAGGGGCCACAATGGAGTTCGTTCCTGCATTACCTGCCTCAACTCCAGTGTGAGTCCACCCCTCTGTCCTGCTCTGGGTCTGGTGAGATGGGATGGCATGGGGTCCCAACACTCCTCACCAAAGCTCCCTGGAACTGCCTACTCCCCAACAGGCAATGCCTCGGCTGCGGGTGGGCATAGGGCGCCCGACGCACCCTGACGCAGTGCAGGCGCACGTGCTGGGCTCCTTCTCCTCTGCGGAGCAGGAGCTGCTCCCTCCGCTGCTGGAGCGTGCCACCGACCTTCTCTTGGACCACATCCGCCAGCGAAGCCAGGGGCCCTTATCAGGCACCTGACACCAGTGGACATGGCTGCCTGCCTGACTGCCATGCCCACGCACCCAGCCACATCCACAGAGGTGCCATGCCAACCTGTGGTACCACTTTTTATATATCTCTTTTCTGGGCTGTTCCAGGCCTCCTGTGGATTAAAGGGGGGACTGGGGCCTGATTGGTCCATTTCTGGGAGTGGGGGGTTGGTCTTCTCTGTGTCTTACTTGGAAAGTAGGGAAACTTCAGGAAGACTAAGCTTTTTGAATCTTTTTGTAGAACCAGAGGTGTGGATCTGTAAGATTAAAGATGCCAGCTTGGAAGCTGAGGCCTCCTTGGGGTTCCTACCCCTCCCACGCCTATGGAAGAGTGGCCCAGCAAGCCCCTCTCCCAGGGACTGTGTGCGCATGCCTGAGCCCACTGAGGCCTTGCCGCGCCTTTCTTCAGCCCATTTTACAGATGGGGAAATGGAGGCTTAGAGAGGTCCAGCCACATCCCCCCAGGTGCTGTGTGGCCGCACTGGGATCTACACCCAGGGCTGGCTGCCATCTTGCTGTCATTGGGTCCCCAGGCGCTCTCACCTCAGTGCCGCTGTGTGTGTGGAAGGCTCCCACACGGGTGGTGCGCGAGAGCAGCCTGAGGTCCTCGGGGTTGGGTGGGATGTGGGTCCGTCGAGGCACCAGGCCCAGGTCCCCCAGTTGGTAGGGCGTGATGTTGGACAGCTGCTGCAGCAGAGAACCCATCTTGGATGGCTGGGCGCTGGACCGGCTGCGGGGAGGGGGCTAGTGTCATCACGACTTTGTTCCATAGATGAGAAAGCTGAGGTTGAGAAAGGCTTTGGGGACCCCGAATTCTAGCTCAGGGTCACTGAGGACAGCCCTTGGACAAGTCCGATAGCTACTTCTGAGGTCACACAGGGTCACTCACCTCTCCTTGGTTGAGCCACGGGGCTGGCTGTCTTTGTGGGGACAAGGAACCAGCTGGAGGCTTAGGACCATGGCTGAGCTGAGCATGGCCAGCAGCTGCTGCAGCATCTCCTTGCGCTGCAGCTGGAACACTACATCGAAGTCGCCGTCCTCTCCTTCCGGTTGCATCTGCCGGTGCGGAGGCGGGGGGTGGGGGATGGGCCCGTGGGGATCAGGTCCTCCGCGGCCCCAACACCCACCGCTGGGAAACTCCAGCTCCAGTGCCTGTATTTGTGAAGTGTTCCCTGGCTGTGGTGGGGTATCTATTCTCCACATAGGAAGACTGAGGCCCGAGGCCTTCCAGGGCCTCAGAGGACTCCATCCAGGTCCTTTGAGACTTTGGAGGGATCTTCGAAGTGCAGAATCAGAAAAAGATAGACTTGCCAGGAGTCTCTCAGGGGAAAGTCGGGGGCGCTGCTGGCCCTGGCCCTGGCCCGGCCTTCTCCGCGTGACTCACTTATCACTGAGCACCTTCTATCCTCGGCCTGCTGCCTCTTGCCCCCCACTTTCACCCACTTGCAGTTCACCTGCAGCATGCTCCGTAGGAAGGAGGTGGCTTGGCCCAGAGCCGTCTCCAGACTTGCCCGAACCTTCTGCTCCTCGGTCAGCTCCTGCTGTAGCCGCTGCACCTTAGCCTGCTGCCGCTCCAGCTGCACGCTCAGCTGGTCTCTCTGGCTCCTGGCTCCGGGGTCAGACGAGTCAGCCACCTCCCTGCCCCAGGGCAGTGGGCCCTGCCATTTCTCTTTAGCCCACAGGGGTCCTCATCCAGCCTCAGGCCTCAGCCTGTTTGACAGAGGAAGCCTCAAGGCACCTCTAGAGAAGGGAAGTCACTGGCCTGTGTCCTGTGGCCCTAAAGGGATGGGCTCCCGCCCTGCCCCCACCACTTGCCCCTCACCTCAGTGCCTCCGCGTCCTGCTGCAGCTGCAGGAGGCTCTGCTCCAGGTTGCTTTGCAAAAGGCGCAGCTGCTCAGCCTCCACTTTGCTGTGCTGCTGCTCATGGCACTTCTCCGTCAGCATGACAATGATCTGCAGGTGCGGGCAGGTGGCCATGCCCTGGGCCCACTGTGGGCCCTCAGCCAGCCCCGCTCCCCCAGCTCCAGACTCGGCCAGGGCTCTGGACAGCAGCTGGGCAGAGCGCCCAGCCCTCCGGGAGTGGGCTCCGCTTCCACGAGTTATGGGGGCTTTAAACCAAATAAAGAAAAACTAGGGCCAGCACCCCAGAGCCACTACATGGAGGGTCCCCGACCTCTCACTGCTGCTTCCCTCGTAACCTGGCTCCAGCTTGGGTCCTGCGTTTGCCCTGAGGGCAGGGCCCCTAGGGTTCCCTCCTGCTTTATGTGTCAGACACCCTGTGATGAAGGTCTGGCTGGCACACCTTCTGGTGGCCTCTGCTGTGCCTGGCCATGATCTCCTTGGCGTCTTCCAGCAGCTCCAGCTGTCTGCACAGCTTGTCCTGGGCGCACTTGAGCTGCTCATTCTCCCGCAACAGCTGCATGCCGTGCTGGGAGACCCTGGACAGCTGCAGGCTCATGCTGTTGTTCTCCAGGATGGCCCGCTTTGTCGTGTCCCACATCTGGCTCGTGGTCACCTTGCGGAACTCAGTGGCCACCAGGTTCACACGCTGGATGATCTCCTTCTTCAATCTAGCCAAGATGGGTGGGAGCGAGAGGCGTTGGGCAGAGTGGGCACAGGCCTCAGGCACCCACCCTTCCTATGTGGGGGGGTCCCCAGTGCACCTAGAGCCACCTCTCCACTCCTGCCCCAGGAGGGGAGGGGCCGCAGGCATGGGGCTTTTCACTGTAGACCTTTGTACCTTTGGAATTGTAAACCAAATCACTGTATTATTAAAGATGATTTAAGTCACAAAACGTGGCAAAAGGAAGTTCAGGGACTCTCCAGTGCTGGCTGGCGTGAGGACCGGAGTGGGAGCTCGTTTATTTTCTCCCGCCCTCCATAAATCAACAAGGATTCTGAGGAGCAGTGGGTGGGGGAGTCGGTAGGCGAGTGCGGTCCCCCCGCCGCCCCAGTTAGAAGCCAGCAGAAGTCTGAAGACGGCGTGCCTGGCCCCACTGACGAAGGCTCCCAGCACCCGCCTGCCCACCTGTCCTTGTCCAGCACCGACTTCTTCTCCAGGTTGTACACGTAGTCCTTGTATTCACTCTCCTGCCTTCGCAGCTGGTCCTCCAGTGACGCGAATTTCTCCGTGAGCTCCTCTTTCTGCAGCCGGAACTCCTCCAGGGCTGCCAGCTTCCCCCCTGCCCCACCACAGGGCACAGGCCTGGTGAGGGGCCGCCTGGGGCGGGGCAGGGCCCGGTGGCAGGGAGGCCCTTGCGCGATACCCCTCCCGCCCCATGTCCTCTTGCCCTGCCTACGGTTCCCGATTCAGTAGGGTCAGACACCCGTCCCTACACCCAGTCCTGCCCACCTTTGTTGCCTTAGTCTGGAAAGCTCTCTCTTCCCCTCCTCTAATCTTATCCAGGTTCTGCCTCCCCTGAGAACCTCCCTTGACACTGGCCTCCATTCCCCTCTATGAAAGTGATGGTGACTACAGCTACTCAGTTTGAACACCTTCTCTGTTCCCGGCACTCATGCTGTCATTAAGCCTCAAAACAACCCTTGCCAGCTGAGTGACCTTGGCCAAAGACACTTCACCTTCTTGAGATGCTCTCTCCCCTACCAACGGGGGTGCCAGGATTTTCTGCCCTGTGGGATTGCTGGGACAGTGACGGAAGATAATGCGTGGAGAGCAGCACATGGCTGTTGCTCCAGGTAGATGTGTTATTCCCATTTCTCAGGTAACAGGGTCAGGGACAAGTGCTCACCCAAGGCCACAGAGGTAATCAGTGGTAGAGTCAGGACTTGAGCCCAAAGAGCCCAAAGAGCCAGAGCCTTGGAATCCCTGTCCCCATGGCGTGTGCCCTCAGTCCCCGCTCACCGAGGATAATGTTCTCTGTGGTGAGCTGGTCCTTGGTCTCCTGGAACTCATGGCGGACCTGGGCCAGCTGTGCCTCAAAAGCATCCTTCTCCATCTCCTTGGCCAGCTGCAGGCTTTGGAGCTGCTCATTGAGGTCAGTGATCTCATCCACCCGCTGGTTGAGCGTCCGCTTGAGGAAGGCCACAATCTCCTTTTTGTTGTTGGCCAGCTGCTCAAACTCCTGGCGGAACAGCTTCTCCTGCACAGCCAGCTCATCCCACTTCCGCTGGTACCTGAGGCGAGGGCCGGGCAGAGGTCCAGGGGTCTGGGTGAGCCAGGCCTCCGGTCCTCAGGACCCACCCCCAGAGGGGCATTTGAGGCTCCTCACGGTTGGAATCCAGCCTCCTCTCCCCCTGGTCTGCACTCACAACCACAGCCAGCCCTTCTGCCTTAACGTTCATTGCATCACTGGATGGGAGTTCCATGAGGGCAGGGCCTTTGTTTATTATGCTCACAGCCGTGTCCCCCACCACCGAGGACAGGCCCTGGTACGCAGTAGGTACTCAGTGTGTATTTGTTGAATTCTCACAGCAACCCATAAGGAAGTAGCTACTATGATGCTTATACCCATTTTACAGATGAAACGCAGGCCCAGAAGGAAGAAGAAACTCCTAGGTAGTAAATGGCAAAACTGGAACTTGAGTCCAGTCGGTCTGACTCCAGAGTTGAGGCTCTTAACTGCAAAGCTTCCTGCTGCGATCAGCCAGCTCTACCCACCGTCACTGCCACACTTTGCAGTCCCAAACCTTTGCACATGCTGTCTTCCTTACTCATCCACCGAGTTACCTCCTCGGTGGCGCCTTCTTGACCCTGAGCCACATTTGTGACCCTCTCTGGTGCCCTCCTGTAGGCTGGCCCTTGTCCCACTTGGTGGTTGAGACCTGATGTGTCTAGTCCTCCACTTGGCAGACCCCTGAACCTCATTCACCGCTGTGCTCTTGGGGCCTGGCAGAGGGGCTTTGCAAATAGCAACCACAAAATAATGACCTCCCAGATGCATTTTTCTCAAATATATTCAGTCTGGTCTCAGCTTGAGGGAAGCTTGTGAGTTTTTAAAGTATCACATAATTGATTATTGGTAGCCAATGGAATAGTTGGTAGGAGTTATTTGGAAAGATGTTTTATTTCATAATTTGCTCAACCAGCATCTTTTGCATGGCTGCTGCATGCAGGGCGCTGCAGGGCTTTGTGGAGCCAGGAAGCAGCCTGACGTAGAGAATTCAGAGGGGCTGGGGCTCCCATTCTGGTACTTTCTGGGGGTGACTTCCCTTCTCTGAGCCTCAGTCCCCCCACCTGTGCAATGGGAATGAGGTCAAGACCTCTCTCGTGGGACTGTTTCGAGGACACAGTGAACACCAGCACAGGCCCCACCTGGCACACACAAAGGACTTGGCATTAGCTGTGAGCATCTGCGACATCATCTGGGGATGAACCACGGCCTCCTCGTCACCAAAGGGGTTTGTCTTGAAAGAGTTAGAGAACGCCCCCCACCCCGACGAAGCCTGCACAGTGCCAGCTGGGAGTGGAGCTTCCGCAGGGCAGGACCAGCCCCCTGCCGCCCACGCACCGGGCCAGCCTGTCCTCCAGGTCGCGGATCTGGATGTGGTAGAACTCCCGCATCTCCTCGGCTGAAAGCATGTCCATGGCCACGCCAGGATCCTTCTTGCCACCTTTCTTCTTCTTGACCTCCTGCTCCTTGGCCCCCTTGTTTGCCTTCTTCTTGGGAGCCATGGCTGGCAGCCACTGCTACTCCAGGGCCCCTTTAAGAGGTCAGGTGGTTGCTAAGGAAGTTGGTCTTATACATAGCAACAAACTGAGGGAATGAGGCAAGGCTTAAAGGGACCCTGTCCTCTTCCTGGCAAGACTGGGCACTGGCAAATGGCCTTTGCCTCCGAGGCTGACAGCACCACAGAGGCCCTAGGCTGGGGTGTCCCAGGCCATGGCGTCTCAGAGACCAGGACACCAGGCTCTCCGGGCAATCTTTTGGGCCCTGGGAGACCCCTCCTTCCCCTAATGTGAATATCTGATATCAGAGTTGATCAAAGCCCTAGAAACCACCACTCTGCCCTTCTGTACCCATTAGAGGGGGTATCTTCCCCAGAGCGCCCCAGGACCAGAAGCCGGTCATATGGCCCCCAGGCCGAGGAGCCCCCACCCTGAGGCTTCCGAGGCTGGCTTAATCCTTTGGTGATGCAGCTTACACGGCGGAAACCACCCTCTCGGTTCACCCGAAGCAGGGTAGGGAGGCGGCACGGAACCATACTGAGGTCCCAGGACGTCCCAGTCCAGAGGCTGGCTCGGTTTTCCATAAGGCTCAGTGGAGGTGTTCCATATGCCCCACACTGACTCAGCAAACGAAGGGCCACTCTGTAGCTTTGGCCTGGGGTGGCAGCATCCTAGGGGTGGGGGCGGTATGTGTCCAGCTGGTAGATGCCTTGAATAGCAGCCACGTGCCCCAACCAGCCTCTGGCCTCTCCATGCTCCATCTCCCGCCTTCCTCTTCAGCGGGCTGAGCCTGTATTCCCATTACGTACGCCCAGTGCATGTGGCCCAGGCACTTCCTGGGACAGTGGCAGGTCCTCTTCATCCCTTTTGCCCCGGGCTTGGCAGTTAACAAGAGATGATGCAATCCATCCTGAGTGTCTCTGATGACTGGACAAGGGGAAGCTCAGTATTACTTCAGTATCTGAGGCTGATTTAAGTGGCTAGATCCTTGCAGAGGTATCGAGATGTGGAGGGGTCAGAAACACAGGTGTTTTGTCAGGGAGGCAGATTGGAGCAGTGGTTGGTTAAAAGTGGGCTCAGATTTGTCTGCCCAGGACTGTGGACAGGGTGACACAGGCCGCAGAAGAGAGAGAACTTGCCCAGTGCCCAAGACTTGGAGTCAATAGGGGGCCTGCCCCTCCAGCCCAAAGCAATGGCCCCACTCCAGCAGGATATTGCCCTCTATCTGACCTGAGTGGCTCCCCCCTCAAGAACCTAGCCCAGGCAAAAGATCCCCATGGTGCCCGCCCCCCACACACACTGCCCCCAGCTGCCTCTCCTGACTCATGCCTCCTGGGTTTCTACCTTTCTACCTGCGGCCCATCTCAGAGGGTAGCTCTGAATCTCCAGCCCGAGGGGACGGCACGGGCCAGCAGCCCCTCAGGTTGCTTGGAGCCCATGGCAGGTGTCAGCTTTGGGACTGTTAGCACCAGGGTTGCTCCTGGGGGTCAGGGCCAGGCTTATAAATGTGGCTGCAGTCACGCGGCAAGAGTGACCAGCTGGACTTGCAGGCCAGCCGTCCAGGTGTGGTGGCGGGGATGGGGATGCCACAGGTCGGAGGATATCCTGTTCTGGAGTTTGTTTGGAGATCCTCTCCAAAGCCCCCTATTCTGGGACCACCGGCCATCCCCAGCCCCAGTGACATCATCTCATTGCTGCTTTTCGAACTGCCCGTGTGTCCTACACTGGGGATGGTGGTGGTGGGCCCAGAGCCGCTGGAGCTGCTGGACTTTGTGGTCTGGGTCTTCTGGGAGGAGTCAGTTCAGCACACTCAGCCCGGCCGACTGGTGCCTCAGCCCAGGGCAGTGGCGGTGGGCTGGGGCACTGCCACCTGTGGGAGGCTCTGGAGGGAAGAAAGCCATCCCTGCCCTCTGAGGGGACAGGGAGGCCAGGCATCATTAACCTGCCGGACGCCTTGCCCATCTCTATGGGGCACATAACAGAGATTCATTCATCCAAGGTGTGTGATAAAATACTACCCCCCTCCCACTCCCCCGGCCCGCAGTGTGAGCTCATGAGGACCCAGGCTGTCTTGTTCGTGACTGAATCCCCAGAGCCTAGGATGAAAGTTGGCACATAGCGGGGCTGGAGGTTGAGTTCAATAACCAGCGGCCAGTGATTTAATCAGCCCCGCCCACTTGGTGAAGCCTCCATAAACACTCCTAAACCACGGGGCTTGGGAGCTTCCAGGTTGGTGAACACATTGAGGTGTTGGCAGGGTGGTGTGCCTGGGGGGGACATGGAAGCTCTGGGCCACCCCCACCCCTATACCTTGCCCCATGCAGCTCTTCCATTTGCCTGTTCCTGAGTTGGATTCTTTATAATAAACCAGCAACGGAAAGTAAAGTGCTTTCCTGAGTTCCGTAAGTTGTTCCTGTGATGATCAAACATGTGGAGGGGGTCATGGGAACCCTCAAATTCATAGTCAGCTGGGCAGAAGCATGGATAGCCTGAGCACCCCATTGGCGGCTGGCATCTGAAGTGGGGGTACTTTTGTGGGACTGAGCCCTTGATCTGTGGGGACTGAGTAGTTAGTGTCACAACTGACGTGAGCCAGTGGCTGCCCAGTTGGTGTCAGAGACCTGGAGGAACAGTGTGAAAAAGCAACATGTATTTGGTGTCAGAAGATAACGTATGCTCGCTCTTCCTCCCAGTTGTGTCATGGACGTTTTTCCTGGGGTGCACTACTCTGGGTAGGTGTGATCAAGAAGACGGGGGGCTCCCCCTCCTCCCAGCAACTAGTCTGGGGCTACAGTTTTACCCCGGGAGGGGCAGGCTGCTGGCCTTTCTCATCCTGTCCAGCCCCGTGCTGCAGAATCTCTAGTCCAAGCAAGGCCCACAGAGAGGACTTCCCCACACAGACCCCCCTGGAGGGTGGAAGCTCTATCCAGATGCGGCGGGGTGAGAATGCTTGGACCCTGGTGGCCCCCACCTTGGCTAGCTCAAAGGGTGGAGGTTCTACATTGTGGAGGCAAGCTGAGACCAGGCACTGCCAGCCCCGAGAGCCTGGTGTCACGCTGGGAAAAGTAGGTCTCACCCCCGGCTTGGGTGCAGGGTTTATGGGTTCCGCTCTGGGGAAAGACAGCTGTAAAGGCAAAGAACTCTAGATCTCTGCCTGAGGGAGCTGATGACTTGGATCAGAACTCTGAAAACGCCATGTCTTAGGGTGTCGTCAACACCACTGGAGATCTTGGTAGAGAGTAATTAAGAGGGGGCTGGTAGCTCCACGACACAAGCAAAATGGCTGAGCAGCAAGTTTAATAGAGAACCAGGGCAAGAGACAGCCAAGAGGAGACCCCCCACT
>NW_006441061.1:3709341-3734666 GCF_000325575.1 Pteropus alecto | reverse complement strand
CGTTTTATGAACTATATAGATGTCTAACCAATGTACTGTATACTTGAAACTAATTAAAATAAATAAATTTTTTAAAAAAGAAAAAAAATGGCTGAAAACTTCCCATAGTTGATGAAAAACATTAACCTGCACACCCAGTAAGCTCAATGAACTCCAGGCTGAAGAAGATTCAGGCTGAAGAAGAGATTCAGACCTAGACACATCACAAACTGGAGAAAGACAAAGACAAAAGAATATTGAAAGCAGCAATACGGAAACTACTCATCACACGCAAGGGCTCCTTGATAAGATTATCAGCTGACCTCTTACGAGACATCTTGGAGGCCAGAGGCAGTAGAATGACACTCAAAGCGTGGAAAGAAAAACGGTCAACCAAGAATTCTACACCCAGCAATACTTCAGCTCAATATCACTGCTTCACAAGCATCACTCCCAGGAGGGGACACAGTTCCTATCGAGGTCACGTGGATCTGAGCCAGGCCTGCCTGATGCTGAGATCTGTGCTCCTAGTCACTCTGCCATTCTGCCTTCCAGGAACAAATGCCTGGTGTCACACCGAGGTGGGTGTACAGGCCCCTCAGCAGGGTCCCTGGAAAGGCAGAGTGACTGGCTGCAGCTCAGGGACCTGTCTTGTTTACGACGCTCAGTTGATTCAGCGCTATCTGCTTTGGGTTGTTTCAGAAACCTCTACCCCTCTGAGAATATTGAACACTTTGGAAACTTTTGGGAGGAACGACCTGCAGGCTCCACCTGTGCTGTGTCACCGGGGAACCAGGACTTCTGCCAGGGGCATAGCAAGGGCCAGACTTATCTGCCATTGGGAGGAAGTGAGGTGGAATGGAGAGAGGTGTCAGGGACCCTGAGGCAAAGGATGTCAAAAACAATCAGAGAGGGAGACTACAAGCCACTTCTGTGGGCCTGGTGGGAACAGACGGCCCTAGGAAGGAGCAAACAGTATTTACTTTGCTTTAATGTAAACTCAGTATAGAACAATTTAGAGTTTAAAAGTTCTGATCTTGGATCTCATTCCAAGGCGTTTTGGTTACCGGTGAAGCAGCTGCTGATGTAAGACAATGAACGTCTGATGCTCCCCAGCTGAAGGGAGCTTCGTGAGTTACTGTCTCTCTCTGAGCCTTAGCTTCCTCATTTGTAAACTGGAAGGGACGCATCCAACAGACAAGGGCTGTGTGGGGCCCGACATGGAGCAGGAACTCAATAAATGGTCACTGTCATCCTTATCTGCCTCAAGGTAAGTTTCACCAGACAACAGCCGTGTCGCGGAGGTGCAGCTTCCACCGACTGGCCTTGGCTTGTCAGGTTTCCTCATGCTATGGAGACTGGGATGTGAATGAGTAACTGGAGGCAAGACAAAGCCCCACTCCCCGTGCCCAGTGTTCCCGCAGGTCTTCAGTGTGACCGCAACCCTAATTAAGGGCCTGCTCCCCAGGCCAGGTGAAGCTCATCAGTCTCCCCAGGTCACGAACAGCCTTCGAAACCAGCAGGACGGGCACCATCTTCTGATCTGGAGAGACGTTCATTAGAAGGCTGGAGGATGTGGCAGCTGCAACGGAGGGGAGCAGGGACACTGATAAAGTGACCTCGTCGCATGCCCCAAATACACCGTCACCAAGTGCTCAAGCAGGGAGCATCTGCAAAGGCAGAGCCCTGCGTCCTCTGCGATAGAGACATTCTAGATAGGGAGAAAGCGGGCAATGGAAGAACTACTTAGTCTACAGGCAGTGCCCTGCTGCTGCCAGGGGCCCAAGACACGCTTCACGGATTGTCCCCAGACGTGAGAGAGCTATAGATCCCAATGCAAGTAACAGTGACCTGGGTCCAGAAGACTCCAAGCCACGCCAGGCGGCTGGTCTCCTCTGCCATGGGCCAGTGCTGAAGCCTTCCTGCTTCCGCTCCCCGCAGTAAGACCAGACTCGAGTCACTCTGGACACCGTGATGGGCGCTGATTTATTTATTTATTAGACTCGAGTGCTTTAGTACAGAACAGTACAGAGATGATACATGTTTGTGCTTCAATACCTTTAAACACTGAGATTCTGATAATTTCAAGGTAAACAAGTTTCAAGACAGACTAGCTTTTTTAAAATATCCTTTTGATAAATTATTTTTATATAAATAACAGAAAGAAAAAACCAACGTGTTCGACAGACAAGGTCCTGAAGCATGAGCAGTTTGGTCGAGGGGGAGGGGACAAAACAAGCCGTGACAGTAAGAAACAAACCAATGCAAGTACCTACAGTTCTGTCCTAAGGAAATAAGATCGCTATCTTAAGGGGGAGAAGGGAGACGGACCTGAAAACTAATCTGAGTGCAGAGGGGAGATTTCAGAGCCTCGGGAAGAGAACACCACGATGCAGCTACCGGGCGGGCGAGGAACATATTCCGAAAGGAAAGGGGGGCGCATTGAACTAGCATACACCACGTTTGCAACGACGTCACGAGACAGTTATATACACACGGTCTGCAGGGGTTAAAGGGCGGTGGGGGGCTGGGCAGGGGACGTTTTTGTGACTTCCACTGTCTTTATATTAACCGACAACAGCAGCAGGACGAATGGTGCACTCGCTCGCGGAGAGCGAGCACGGCCGCATCTGCGGACGGCGAGACATCCTGTCTGCACGGGCTTCTGTAATTTTTGCTTTAGAGCTAAGTGTTATACAGCTAAGTTTTGATACAAAGAATAGAATGACCATTTTCTCTTACAAGCACAACGACATATGACCTGGCACTACGAAAATTAAAGTGTTACGAAGTATCTTAAACTGAGGATAACCTGAGTGGGAAAAGGTCTGAATAAACCGACGGGCTATTCTTCCGGCTGTTTGATGTCTCAGGGGACAGACACTCTCTACAGGAAGGGGCCCTCTGACCAGCAGCCTGCAGAACCCATTCTGTTCTAGTCCATTCCTGACCCTTGAACTTGACCCAGGCTGCTGACACCCCTGCTAAGAGGTGATGGCGCTGACGCCTGGGAAGGAAGGGGTCTGGTCAAAGGGATCAGGCCTACCCGCTTCTCCAAGAGACAGGGGTCCCCAGTGGGAGCTCACTCCTCACTTGTCTGGGCACGGTGACTTAAGACTGCAGAATGCCTTCCCTCAGGATCACAGTGCTGTGGACACGGGCCGGGGTGGGGGGTCCTGTGACAGGCTGGACACCAGCTGGCACCCAGCCTGACTTCGGGTGGACACCTCAGCCCCCGCCCACAGCCACAGCATCAGGGGCATGAGCCACTGGGGAAAGCAAAGAGGTCGGTGCCAGCTCAGACCTCCCGAGATGATGCCTGGCCTTCACTTCCCGGCTTATCTGAACGACAGCAGGCACTGAGGGTTAGGAGGAGTGAAGGCCACAGGTTGAACCTCAGTTTGAAATACTCCTGGAGCAGACATCTCTGTGAGTCCCAACAAGAACAGGAACAACTCAAGACGGGTTTTGAAAAACAACCAAGCGTCTACCTTCTCATACTCGAGCGATGCGCGCATGTCACACTGGGCTATGTACAAGGTCACGGAATCGTGACTAACGGGGAGAAGGTGTCCATTCATTCTAAACAGTTCCGAACCTTCTCCTGCAGTGTGCCACTTCCACGTGAACTTCTCCTCTTAGGATACATATAGAAGATACTCTTTTTAAAAAACACAATGCATTATTTTCTTTTGTTTCAAACGAGAAGAGGGCATCATTGAACACGAGAACGCAGTGGCGGCAGCGCCGGCCAGGCGTGCAGAGCTGGGGAGGCCCGGAGGGAGAGGGCCAGCAAAGTAACCAAGGCGGTCAGCGGCAGGGCTGCGGAGCGCTGGGGGAAAGAGGGTTCGGGGTTTGGAGGGGAGGCTTATTTTTTTAACTGCTTATTTCTTCATCTGTTTTATTCAGTTTCTTCAGCGTGTCCAGCAGTTTCTGTGGGGTGAGAATGTGCGTGGATCCTGGGGGAGGCAGAAAAGACAGTGAGCCTGTGGGCTCTGTTCCGAACACTTCCTCCTTCCTGCTCTTCTAGATCCCCAGACCGGCATCCGCTCCCCCGCCCCCACCCTGATCTTGGTCAGTGGAAGCAGGGAGGGGGTTGGGGTTGGGGTTGGGGACTGTCACCACAGGTATGGGAGACATTGGGACTGTGGATAAACAAAACACGTCCTCTGGCTCGGGCAGGGTTCCAGGCTGTACCAAAGGAGGCGCACACTGTCCCTCAGGGCTCAGCGCCATCTGCTGGGGGAAGGGGCAGCTGCGTTTTGAACTCACGGTAAAGCCAGGGAGAGAAATTCCAGACCATACGGCAGGGGTAAAGGTTGGGAATGGGGAAGGAGTATGAGCGGGCCTGTGTGGAAAGAATGGTGCCCGGCAGGGAGGACGCTGACGGACAGGGCACCCTGGGGGAAGCCACTGACCTCCGGAGCCCGCTGGTTGGTACTGCCACGGTGGGTGGGACCTCAGGTGTGAAAGGGGGGAGGGCTGGGGTACCTGAGGCCTTACCTTGCAGAGACCGCGCATTGTAAGAGATTAAAAATGCTTGCAAAAATTTAAGCTAATGGAATTAGATACAGTTCTACTGCAAAAAATAAAAAAATAAAAAATAATAAATGAAGTCCTTTTTCATAAGGAGAGAGAGATCGAGTAAGTGCGGTAAGGAAAGATGCATGGACCGTGTGGTTCGGACATGGACTTACTCAAACAGAACAGAAGTGACTGGTGTGTGAGCATGAGGCCTGCACGCATGCAGCAGTGGGCTTCAAAGAAAGAGATCCTGGTGGGAGAGAACTGAACAAAAGAGATCCGTACTTGAAAATGTGCCTCCCTGGAGATGCGGGCAAGGGGACGGGCCTTCACGGGACGAGGGGGACGGGGACGGAGAGCCCAGGATGCCAGATTCCCGCCCCGAGGGCAGGCGGAAGGCTCTGGCTGGCTGGCTGGGTGTGACTCCACACACCAGGGTCCCTGCACCTTTGACCACTACTTGCTCGGTTGACCTGGGACTGCTGGGACTCCAGGCTTTGGACCTTCCTGGTCAGTCTAGACTGGCAGAAAACTTGTAGAACCCCCTCCAGTGTGAGGGGCCTCTTCCAGTACGCTGTTCTCTGCAGTTCAAGCCCAGAAACCCAGCCACTGCTCTGAGTTGCTACTTCCCAGAGGTGCCAAGTGTGATGCCCACGCAGCAGGCACCAGTCCCCACGCTCTAAAGCTGACTCATTATTCTGCAGACCTGAGGCTCCTTCTGCAAATGTGACACAGGTTTCAGCAGTATGTCCCTGGGTGGTGTTATGGCACCTCCTCTTCCCCAAAGGACACTCATTTTGGTGACCTTACCAGTCTCCCCTCAAGTCCTAAGGAAAGTCAAAGGCTGCACTACAAATGGGGAAGCAGGACATACGTTCCCCAATTCTGAACAGTGAACCACTGCCAGAAAGAGGGCGTTCCAACCACCACTCGATGCAGTCTGTGTGCCTACACCCTGAGAAGCAGCACCAGGTGCTGTGCAGGGATTGGCTGAGCAGCTTCCCAAGTAAAGGCAACGGCAGCGCACATGCCGGAGAAAACGGTCCCTAACGCTCTCCTTCCCAGCTGTCCACTGAGTTCTAGGATAGAGGAAAGCAGACCTGATTTAGAGGAAAAATCTGAAGGGGGCTTCTGACCAGATTCCCATACCCGAAGCGCTCCCTACCCTTGCTTCGATGCGAATTCAGGATTTGGGGGAGGCCAAAAGGGGTCAAGGAACCCACGCTCTAGAATTTCCTGATAATATCTGATTACTGACCATCTGTCGTTCCCAGTCTTTGACTAAAAGAAGAAAATTTTGAGGACCAGGCGTATCGGACAACTCACGAGGCTTCTAGGACTCTCTGCAGCAGGCACGCACACTCCTGGGCCTTCCCTCACCTGGTCTCTTTAAAGGGCGGGCCAGCTGGTGTTCACCCGAAGTACCTGAGAGCCAATCGTCTGTACTGCTTTAATCCCTCAGTCCAGCTTTTCACCATTAAAAACATTGCAAAGTGAGCAGGGTTGAGTTTAATCCACACTTTGCAAACGTTCTCCTTTTGAACCCACAGGTGGCTGACCACATCGAACAGCAAGTGGGTTCCACTGCTCTGAGGGTCCCTCTTATTCTACGTAACCGAAAGATTGTGAGATGGGAAGGATGGTCTCCAAAAACAAAGCCATCCAGAAGACTCGAAGCTGTGGGCCAGACACAGCGAGCTCTGCTAGGACAAAATCCTTCTTTCTTCACTAACAGAATCTGAAAATTGGATGAGTTCTTACAGATCAGCTGCTTCAGCTGAAAGAGACCCATGGACCCAGAAGACCCAGGGAGCCACCTGGAAATGTGTCTATCTCGGGGCAGCCAGGTGAGTGTGCCGGCCTCCAGGTTTGGAACACAGAGGTCCGGCCCACAGATGGGAGAATGAAGCCCAGAGCAGTGGAGTGCTTGCTCGCAGCCAGGCCCAGAAGCTAGGCCACCAGTCTCAGTTCTGGGCATCCTGTGGCCCCCTGACCCCAGGAGGGGACAGGCGAGTGAGTACTTAAACAGCGGCTGGGCAATTGGCTGGCTCTGAATTCAGATTCAAAGATCTGAGCCCCGCTGAAAAATGAAACTTGTCTGACCCCAATCTGGAATAAAGCAAAATATTCAATATAAAAAAAAACCCAAAACTTTTTCCCAAGTCTAAGTGCCATATAATAGGTCTCCCCAGCCTTCCAATCCCTTCATTAGCTTCTGACAGCCTCTGGACATTCTCTAATGACCAGTACTTTTAATAAGTCACCCGGAGTGTAGAGGTGAAGATCTAATCAACAGATTTCATTTCTCAGACAACCTGGAGGATAAGTGCCTAGTGGGGATTACGATGAGGCTGGGTGGGATCTGCTGTGCAGCTGGCCACACCCACTCCCCTTCACCCAGCCCTGGGGAGCCGGCCCCAGCTCCAGGAGAGGGAGGCGCTGGGAGAACAGCCAGGCACGGGCACCCATGCACGGGGGCCTGCTGGGGACACACTCAATCGCTGCTGAGCGGGAAAACTCATATTCTCTTTGAAGCTACGTTACTGAAAATAGCGATATCTGGGCGAAGACATCCCTGGTTCTCTAACATTTTGCACAGTCCGAGTCTCTGGTCACCTGGACGATCACGCCGGAAGGGGCAAGTCGAACTTTAATCTGCTTTCTGAGCTCCCTGACATTAGGGCTCTGGTCCTCGCTTTTTCTTAACTGAACTTTCTAAAAAGCAACAAAGCATTTCAGAAGCCAGGGATGCACAACCAGAGTCTACTCATGTTCTCTCTGCTCTGATGGCAGCTGAGACCCTCTCTGCTGACGGAACCTACAACAAAGGGCAACAGTTGGCAAAGGAGACTTCTGAAGCAGGGAACCCAGAGTGAGTCCTAAGCAGGAGCCCTTGGGGTCTGGGTTTGTGATTCTTTCGGAGCTTGCAAGTGGTGTTATTGCTGCAGCCTCAACATTTGTCTCAAAGTCCATTTAGCAGCAAACACGGTCCACCCACCTGCCATCTGCACAGAGAACTAGATATCTCTGATTATCAACCTACCGAGGTGCTTCTAAACGTTCATTATTTAACAATTGCTTTTAGTCAATGCTCCACTGGCCTCACTTTCTGGAGGAGGGCAGCCCAGGGCCACAGTCAGCCAGAGTCCTGGTTCACAACCACTTGCTATTACCGCCCTGGGGGAGCCTTCCCTCTTCCACCCCCAAGAAAAAAAGAGGAGATCAACGTAGCCTCCTGTTCTGGCCTCTAGAGCAGGTCCTTTGTGGATGAGTGCACTCCCTCCCCACAAATGAGCACCTTCTCACATCGCCTAAGGGTCTGATGGACCATTCCCCTGAGGATCGCCAGAGTGTGCAAGCGAGGGTCACAGTTTGGGTCGCCAATATCAATTATTGAATTATGGATGGTCAGAGCTCAGAGGAGGCTTGGGGCCCTATGACCCAGCCTCCCTGTGTTCCACACACTGTGGCCCAGGAGGTGGGGATGACCTACAGTCACACAGGTGCTCGTGGCAGAGCTGGGGCCAGAGTCCAGGTTTTGCCACTGCTCATAGGCAACTCACAGGGTGAGACTCACTGGGCCATGGCTCAGCCCAGGGGGAGGGGGTGCTTTCACTGTGAATGGAGTATACCAAGTCAGGGACACAAAACGCGGCCTTGCCACAGAATGGGTCACGAAGCTAGGGCATGACTAACACTGCAGGGGGGTCTTCTATATCAGTCTTCCAAACTCGTTAGACAAGGTTCCCAGCACATATGAAGGATGGAAAGAGAGAGGAAGGAGTGAAGAATGAATCTGGACGATCCACCTGACAGTGGGCTCCCGGTGCGGGGTAAGGTACCCGGGTGCGGGGAGAGAGGACGCTCCTTCGAAGAGCTCACAGTGCTAAGAGCAGATTCCTACCCAAAGGCTCTCAGCTCTTACCGAGAGGCTTCGGTTGGAGAGGGGGCTGTGAGTGCTCCAGTCTTGAAAAGATCACAGGAGCAAATGACTATTAAGTTCTAGCTGTGAGTGCTCCAGTCTTGAAAAGATCACAGGAGAATTAAAGTAAAAGCAATTACTGGAGGAGCAAATGACTATTAAGTTCTGTTTTCCTCAGAGGAACATGAGACATGAGCTCTTTCTGTGGGTGGCTGGAGCTCACCAAATAATGGTGGTTTATGGCCCTGTTACCCCTTAGAAATTTTGCCTTGGGATAAGTGCTTGTCCCGGGAAAAGGGCATTGACGTGTCTAACTACCTCTGACCTGGAGTCTACTCTGACGGTCCTCCCCACGGTCAGGTGCCTGGGGGCATCGCCACAGTGCTTCTGCCTTCTTGGACATGACTGGCCCTGTCCCTCAAACACCTGCTGGTCTCACTCTCAAGTTCTCATACCGCGTCCCAACCAGGACACACAATGTGTTCTCTGCCTGGTGCTCATGAATTCACCCCCGGGCCCGCAGGCTGGGGCGCCGCGCCTCTGGCATCCCTCAACTTCCAGCCCCGGCTGGAGGACTGTGCGTAGCAGCCATTCTCATTCTCGGTTTAAAACCCAGTGGGCTGCCGCTGTCGGGTGAGCGGCAGGGAACCCAAGGCATGAGGGAGCTGACAAGCCGGAGCCGGAGGCTCCCGGGGCAGGTGCGTGAAGGTGGCATCGGACACATTTTCAATCGGTGTTAAGAACTGCAAGCATTTTCTTGTTAAAGAAAAATCAAATAAATAATAAACTAAAAAGGGAAAAAGAAAAAGAGTGACGGAATAATCAAAGAAAACCCTTCGGAGTGGAAGAGTTTCTTTTGTGTAATAAGCTGCTTTTACTTTGTTTCTTTGGCTCTCACTCCATTGTTGGAGCCTGATCCTCAAAAGATACCCTAGAGGACTCCCTGAAGTCGGGGTGTCTCAGGTCCATGAGAAATTTGGTGGGAGTAAGAATATGAGTAGAACCTGCGGGAGAACAGAGGCCAGCTGACTGCTTGAACAAAGGTACGTCACAGGAACATGCCAACTTAGGCCTACATTTTAGGCAGCCAATGAGGTACGCGGAAGCAAGACGTGCACGCACACGCACGCACACACATGCACACGCACGCATGCGTACTGCAAGGACAGCGGGCATGCACAAAGCAGGGGAGGCCACAGGGCGGACGTCGGCTGTCTTTGCGAGGCCCCTCCACAGATCTTCACGGACCACTTTGTCTCCCCAGGTTCCCACTGCCCGACGGGGAGCCTCAGGCCAGGGCCGAAGCTGAAGAGGGAGATTTTCCCCTGGGCCTGGCTATGACAGCTTCTGCCCAGGAAGGCTGCGTTTGGGCTGAGAGTCACCCACACGTGAGTGCAACACGTATGCAAGCAGGGGACAGGGAGTTTCGTCGCAGGGGCCTACGTAACAAAAAGGAAGAAACAGGACAGGGAGAAATGGCGACCAGACAGGGGAAGCTTCAGGGAGTTGTGGGGGGCAGATGTCCATCTCCCCACTGAATGGCGGTATCTAGAAGGTGGCAGACAGTGGCAGGTCCAGCTGGAACGGCCATATAGACTGGTCTGTAGAATCTGCTCGCTCTGAGAGCCTGGGTGGGGGGGGGCACTGTGACTTGGTCACCCCAAAGTGGAGGTATAAAACTGACATACCTTATCGGGATAATGGGAAAGGTCGGGACCTGGCCCGGGTATGTGCTGACAGCCTCTTGCCAATCAACATCAGGAGGCACTTGGGCAGGTGCTACTCCATTTTGTTAAGGGCAAGACGGGATAAAAAGGAAGGCATTTGGAAAAAGCAAGGTTTTTCTCAGTTTACTCTTTCTCTTCCAGCCCTAGAAATTGGGAAAGCTGTTACAGGCATGAAAAAGGAGGGGGCCCTTCTCCTGCTGCATTAAGTCAGCTCGTGTGAGTTGCTTCCTTTTTTTCGGGAAGACCAACGGGAAATACCAGACAGGGTGTGACAGACCCAGAAAGCTATCGGACCAGGTTGGGGGGCACCCTTAGCAGAGTCCAGCAGTCGGGCTGCTACGTTTCGGGCAGTATCTGCTTGCACGCCATGTCTGTCCGACCCCAACTGGCAGGTAAAGGAGCGGGTCGTGATTTAACTCCCATTCACCGAGCAAATTCTGGGCGTGAGGCGCAATGCCAGGACACGAACAGTCTCGCCTCAGGCCCGGTTCGAGGCTGTAAGTGGGTGTTCTCAACCCCATCTGGTAGGTAAGGAGAGGTGGGGCGCTTGTTCCAGGTGACCCGCTGGGCAATGGCAGAGCAGAGAGGGAGCCTGGGGCTGCTGGAGTCTGTGGTCTGGCACCTTCCAGCACATGCAGCTGCCTCTCAGGAAGAGACAGCGCAGGCTCGAGGAAGGAAGCCTTCGCTCTTAGCTTCTGCCACAAACGGGCCTAGGACTAAGCTCTGCAGGGGCGACGGCGAGTTGAAGACGGAACGGAACACCGAAGCGTGGAATGGAGTCAGAGTGCGGTGAAGCAGCCCCTTCCCTCTAGAAAACATGCCCACTCACCTATTAGCACTTCCCACTTTCCATTGGCCTGGGTCACCTCATAAGCACAACGCATCTCATTCAGGCTCACGCCCCCAAGGATGAAAATAATGAGGCGGGGACCACTGCGGTACTCCCCCGGGGCCTTATTCTTATGCCAGTGCCCATAGCGGGCACTGGGGGCAGGAGGAGAGGGAAGGGGGCGGATGGGGGGGGGAGAGAGAGAGAGAGAGAGAGAGAGAGAGATTAATTATGTGTATATGCTCTTACAGTACTTGTAACTGCATACCTCTGTGACTCGTTTGCACATTTGTCTGCACACCAGTGACCAAAGCAGAGTAGGTGCTTAGTAAGCATTCTGAATGAACTGCAGTGCAAAACCTCGGTGCTCTGGCTCCTGGGAGAAGAGTCACTGAGAGCGCCCGCACTGTGACCTCGCTGACCTCTCAGAGCCCGCAGGCGGCAGGCAGGTTCAGGTCAGCTTCAAAGTTTGACATGTTAAGTTCAACAGCCTCACGCGCCATGACGTTCGTCTAGGTGTCCACCCCCGGCTGTACATGTTTTTCTAGGCCTGTCTGGGACACTCTGCTGGCCGTGAGCAGTGACGACACAGTCTAAGGCCTGGCTTTACTGCGCAAACGTGTACTGTGTGTCTCACTGGACTGGGGCTGATTCAGCCCCGAGGAGCCAGCCTGAGGGAGTCACAGCCCTTGCCCACCAAGGCTCACGGCTAAACCGGGGTGGGGCAGAGGCTGGTGAGAAGGAAGGGTTGTGCCACGGTAGAGGGGAGCTCCGTGTCACGGGACAGGCGTCACAGGGCAGGGCCGTTCTGGTGCTGTCCTGGCGTCACTGGGGAGGGCTTCCCAGGAGAAGCGACACTGAATTGCTTCTTGAGACACATGTGTTTCGATTCAGTTCCCTCACTCCCCAGAGGTGCCCCCTCTGCTACTGGGCTTCTTCAAGGGACTTTTACCTTAGAAATGAGAAATGGGTTGTTTCCCAGTTAAGAAAATGGGGCACACAAAACAAAACTCAAAACAAAATGAGGAGAGCAAGTCTCCTCTGGCCAGTGAACTCTCTGCCCTTCTCCCTGACTTAAATGGCCACGAGCATCATAGTCTCTTTCCAAATCTCAAAGGCACCGGGGACCCACGTGGGCCAACATGGAGACCCTCAGTCACTTTCTTCGCCTGAACAACCGCTGGACGTTCTGCCAGCGCCACCCAGCTGGGGTGGGACACTACCTGGGGGCTTGCATTTTATTCCCATGTCGGCAATAAACATTTGGCCTCCGCTGCCATCGGAGGGGGTGCACAAATGTGTCACATGTGTGCCATATGTGCCACACAGGCCTCTGCTCCTCCGGAAAAGGCCTGGAAATGAACGTGTTAGGAGGGGCAGGAGAGAAGATGGGCGGGGAAAGTACGAGAAGAGGGACGAAGGCGCATGTCCTCAGGTGCTAGTCCCGGGCTCCACTGCACGCTACACAGTGCCACGGGGTGCCCCCCGGCGCGACTCAGGTCCAAGCTCATGTGTTCGGCCTGACTGTTCTCAGGAGCCAAGCGAAGCTCTCGCTGTCAGAGAAAAACTCAGCAGCACCCTGGCTCGGGCAAGGTACCAGATGGCGCTGTGTATCAGGGAGGGACCTAGACCGCACAGACAGTCAGGAGGTGAAACGCGCTTGCAGGCCTTCGAGTCCCACGGATGGGCGCATGGAGATGTCACCCGCAGAGCACAGCAGCAACAGTTTCTGGATGACTATGGGAAGGCGGAGAACGAGAGGAAGAGAATTTCAAACGCAGGCCTTGCAAGGTGCTGCGGGCAACCAAGAACACACGGAGCGGGGGGCCCGGGGACCGACTGCTCCCTGCTTACTCCTTGAAGCTGGGAAGTGTCTGTGCATCATCGCCAGGCACAGGGCGGAAACCCAGTAAACCCAAGGCAGCCACACTTCCATCGTCTGCATCACCACGGAGAATGCGTCTGAGAAACGTGGCTCTGTGCAGATGACGTATTCACCTCCTTCTTAATTAATAACTAAAATCCACTCATCAATCCAAAGGGAAGCCGATACACCGAGCATCTGCTATGTGCCAGGTTCTGTTCTACGCACCGAGGATAAAACACACAAATCCCTGCCCTCGCGAGGCGGACGTTCTAGTCGGGGGAGACTGGCAGTAAACAAAATAAACACATAGTACACTAGGCAGTGGTGTCGTCTGTGGAGAAAAATAAAGTAGGGAAGGGAGATGAACAGTGTTGTGGAGAGGCTGCAATATTTTTATTTTCCATAATATCTTTATCGAGTGACAATCCGTATCGTACAGATCACTCATTGAAGTGTACAACTCGATGGTTTGTGGTATAATCATAGAATTGTGAATGATCATCACAGTCAATATTAGATCATTTTCATCATCCCAAAAAGACACCCTGTACCCATGAGCTGTCATCCCCCATTCCTCCGCCCCCACGAGCCCCTGGCAGCCACTAACCTACTTTGTCTTTACAGATTTCCCCGTTCCGGACGTTTCACGCAAATGGAATCATACAATCACCTTTTGCGATCTCTCCTTTCACTTAGCATACTGTTTCGAGGTTCACCCACGTCGTAGCATGAATGGGCACCTCATTCTCTTTTGTGGTTAAATACTATTCCATTGTATGAATCTACCATGTTCCATCATTCACCAGTTGATGGACATTTGGGTCATTTCAGCAGCATTCACAATCACTTTGGAGTGATTATGAATTCTGCTGCTAGGAACGCTGGTGCACTGTGATTTTAAACAGGTGGTTAGGGAACATCATAACGGGTAATACTTGATTGAAGACCAGAAGGAGGTAAGAGGCAGGCCATGCAGATACACCTGGGGGCAGATCATTTCAGGCGGCCCGGAAAGTAAGAACAAAGGTCCTGAGGCACAAGTAAGCCTGGCACGATCAGGGAAGAGCGAGGACCTGGGATGGTTGAACTCAGACAGGAGAAGGGACGGGGGAGGAACAGAGGAACAGAAGCCGGAGGGGGACGTGCCTCACGGCGGCTGTAAGGACTTGGCCTGCACTCTGGCCATCATGGGAACAGCGGGAGGGTCCTCAGGGGTCGTACAGCATCACAAGACTACCAGGCAGCTGACGCCCAGCCAGGGCCAGCCCCACTTACTGCCCCCTTGCTTCTCAGGGACCCCCGCCTACCTGACAGCGGTGGTGCTGAAGGAGGCAGAGGAGCGGGTAGAGATGTAAGGGTAGTGCTTGGTATCGAGTTTGTCCTCAATAGTGTCCTGGAAAGAAAAGAGGCTGATGTTAGGTCTGCCGCCTGTTTGTAAAGGGCAGTGAGAACCCAGGTGAGAAGATCTGAAGAACAAGTCACGGAGTGAAAACCACGGCCAGGTCTGCAACGACCAGAGTCCCCTCCCCTGCCGCCTGCTGCAGGTGCCCGGTGCAGTGCTCGGCACGGACCAGACGCTTCCTACCCGGCTAATATACTGAGTAGGTCTGTAGGTCTGCTCTTGAAGAGAAGTTAAAAAAAAACTGCACTGACTTTTCTTGTTTCCCCTCTAATTTATTCTCCCCCCACTTTTACATTCTATGAGATTATAAATGTTGCATTCTGTCTAAAAATTCCTAATACTTGCCATCAGGCTTGTAGAAACTAGGCACAGGCAGAGTGTCTCATGCAAGAGAAGCCTGCCGCCCTCAGTTTTCCAAGGGGCTAATTATCTGGTGGGTGGCCTCCGGCTACCCACCTCCCGCTGCCTCGAGATCTGCACTCCCACTAACAGCTACCATGTGACACCTACACATGCCGCTTTTGGGGGGCTGAGGAGGAGGGGCAGAAAAAGGGAGCAGAGAACAAAGGAGGGAATAGACAGGGGTTGGGTTTATCTACTGTATCAAGCAAAGAAATGTAATTGGCTTCTAGATGTCTTATGTTCACCCATCCTTTCGACTTTACGGGATTTAAAAATAGAAAGCTGACTCACTATATGTATTTAATATATATTTATTTTAACATACAATTTAGTACAAACACCTGGACTGCTATGAATTAACAAAGGGATCCTGGGCAAGTCCCTTTATCCTCAGCAGCGGTTCCCAACCTTTTTGGCACCAAGGGACCAGGGCTCCTATGAGAATCTAATGCCTGATGACCTGAGGTGGAGCTGAGGAGGTGATGCTACTAGTGCTGGGGAGCGGCTGCAGATACAGATGAAGCTTCGCTCACTCGTCTGCTGCTCACCTCCTGCTGTGTGGCCCGGTTTCTAACAGGCTATGGACCAGTACCAGTCCATGACCCGGGGGTTGGGGATCCCTGATTCTTGGGATCCTAGTTCTATGCACCTGTGAAGTGCAGGAGTCAGACAGATTACCTCCAATCCCTCTCCAAAAATCTAGCAGGGTAGGGTTCTACGTAGGGTCTCCTTGCTCTACAAGGAGAGGGGAGGGACGCCACAGGGACACCTTACAGAGATGAAACACCTGTGCCCAGGTGTGGTGCCAGAGGACACTCTGGCTGAGCGTACAGGTCCAAGGTGTAAAATGACCTGGAACACCGAGCAGCACACATACATGAAGAGCCCCCGACACGTGCTGCAGGAGTCCAGGGGAAGCCTCTCTGGGGTGGGGTGTGGGAACACTGAGACGCGATGGGGCCTTTGAAGGAAGGCAGGATTCAGGAAGTGGAAAGGAGAGTGAGAACATTCTGGACAAGGAATGGGTCTGGACAGAAGAGCAGAGGCAGAAATATGTTTGGTAGGGTCTCTGGTTGGCATGGAGGATGGAGGGAGGGGAGCAGTTGGAGGAGGGGATGGGCAGGCTGGGGTCACATTCAGGAGACCTTTTCACACCTGCAGAGGTGTCCGCACAGCACACCTGTGCCTCGGCATGGAACTCATTACTCACTGGACCTTTAGATGCTGTGCTACGCTTGGTTCCTTTGGGTGCGGGACCATCGAAGGGACTCTAACAGGGCTAAATCATAGGGACCCTGGGGACCTGCACAGGGCAGTCTCTTGGGACTGCTCTTCATAAGCCCTCAGGACAAGATGTGCTTTGTGGCCCGAAAAAGTTCTGGAGACCTGGATGCAAACACTATGCGGTGTTGCCGCCACCTGATGGAAGGCAAAGCTGGAAGCCCACGGGCCTTGGCTGCCCCACTCCACGCTCTCCAAGCCGCCGTCACTGACCTCCATGATGTCCTTAATTATCGGGGTCCACCGCGAGAGCTGGTAGGTCTGCTCACTGATGCGCTCCTTCCGCTCTGGCTTGCTTCTGCGACGCAGCGTGGACTGAATGCAAACACATGCACGGTTAGACCGAGTCGGGGGATGCCCGGGCCCCAGGTCGCCTTGCTGGCCTCTGGGAATTCTCTCCCAAGGACCCCCTTCAGAGAGGCAGCACTGGCAAAAAGGAATGAGTAGGCGGACGTTTTCCCTGGAGAAGCCAAAAATATGTCCCTTTTAGGAACCTGGAGCAAACCTGTTCTTTAAAGCCATGAAAATGGCAAATGTGGGTCAAATATAAGAGTGCCACTTAAAAAAAAAAAATCCAGCTAGTTAAAAAAAAGTAGTTTGCTATCAATTATGGGAGAAACTACTACTTTGAATATGACATTCTTTGATTTTGTTTCAGGAGCGCAAGAGGTACCGAAGGAATCATCTCCATTCTCACTTTGGGTTTTCTTGTGGACAAGGGTCTGAAAACGCCAGTTACAGGCCTCTGGGCTGGTGGCTCCAGAAAAGAGTTTTTGGCTCCAAGATTCTAAACGGGGTGCGTCTGCAACCCTAGCTTTGTTAGCACTGTCATGTGGGCTGACTCCCTACAGGAAGCAAGTGCACAGTGGGGCTCCCGCCGGTGCAGCTCCTAGTGGGGTGCTCTGAAGAGTGCTCGGGCCTCTTCCTTCAGTCCCGGGGCCTCCTAGGGCTCAGGGCATGGTCAGGCCTCCCAGACAACCTGCCCTGACTTGGTCCTAAACCACTGCCAGTGCAGGAGACACAAAACTGCTTGATGCCAAGTGTCGATTCCCACCCTCACCGATGATGCTGGGTCTCAGTGTCCAAAGGCAGAGCTAGACTCACCCGAAGAAGCTAGTGTGACCCCCACTGTGGGCCGGCTCACAGACACAGCTCAGCTTTCCTGACCGTATGTGACTCCTTGGTGGGCATATCTGGGTTCTGCGCGCTAAACCACTATTTTATTCACACCTCTGTATCTTTATTCCTCTGATTTATCTGTTTTCTCTTTCTCGATGTTGAGTGTGTGTATCATAAGCTGCCTTAAGGAAGTTAGGGGAGGAGATAAAGCCCGCAGCTTCCATCCTGCCTTGCCGTCCCCACACACAGGGCTGGCCCCTTACATCTGTGACGATGGGCACCCCGAGGTGCGCCATGTTGGTGATGATCTCACTGTCCTCCGGTGGGATCTGGGCGTGCTGGATCAGCTTGTTCAGGTTTTCCTCAGTGATGCCTGAGAGGACAAAACCCCCGGTCACCATGCCCACCAACACGCATCACACACTCAGAAGGAGAGCCAAGCGCCTGGGAGGGACGGTGACCCTTTTCCTCCTCTAGATTAGGGGAAATTAATCTGCTCATTGCATCGACTTCACTGTAAAACAAGGATGAGATCAGAATTCCGATTCCGCCCCCACCACTCTGTCCCCGCTGTGACCATCAGAAACTGCCCCTCGTGTTCTCTGCTTCCCTCTCTGCCTTGTTTCTAGCCATCTCTGCCCACATCAAAATCAACCTGGTCAAGAGAGTCTCTGTGCCCAACTTTTTGCACAATGGGCACTTATGGCAACTATCATGTGGGTAAAAATCAGTTATTTAAAGGCACAGTTACAAATGTGCAAGTTAAAAGTCTCTGGCAGAAATGCTCTAACAAGGCAGCCAGATCTCCCTGCTTTAAGGGCTCGCCCTGCTCCCCCGCACTCCCCCCTTCCATAGCCCCATGCCACCAGTTAACCTGGAATTACTCGGGGACACTCGGCCTCTAGCTGTAACTGCTTTGCTTACGTTCCGTTTCCCCAAACGTAAAGAGCCCCTAGGGTCATCTTGATAAATACGCTTCCTTCCCTTTTCCATGTCTTTTCAACCACTTTTCTACCCTGGTTTCGCTCTCCCAGCGGGCCTCATCTCCATCCAGCATTCATACCATTCTTCAGAAAGATGTACAGAAGGATGATGCGGATTTTGTCGTAAGTGCTGACATTTGCGTCCAGCAGAATGGGGACGATGGCTCTCATGGGGTCCTTGATCTTCTCCCCTTCGGCATCAGTGCCCATGGCCAGGTCCTGCAGAAACACAGCACGCTGGCCCCATTCCTGGCGACAGTCTGGATAGGTGGTAACTATTAGAAAGTTGCTGGTCTGTAAATGTCTGGGACTTGCGGCTGGGTTAGGGGAAGTCTTTGATGGGTACGTCCCCTCTCACGATGCAGGTGACTATTTTCCAGAGCATCAGTGAGAATAGAGCTCTAGGTTTCACTTTCCAAACACAGAAACCACAACGATCTGCCAGACAGCTGTTCGCTTCAGGCGAGGGCCAGTGTACCCGCCCTGGCTCCTCAGGGAAAGCTTTAATCCTGATGGGTCCTCCAGAGGTACAAAGCCCTGCCGAGGGACCAGGGCTTAGAGGGACACAGTCCCACACAGGAAGGGCTTTGGCATTTAAGGTGCCTCTGCCTCGCTCGACTCTTCCCACTCTGCTTCCCCTGGCACTAAGGATATGCTTTTTGAGTTTTAACTACACAGGTATTTAGTCTCTGCTTTTAATCTTCCAACCAATTCTAGGGTGAGGAGGAAAAAGAATGAGTTCCCAAAAGAAATGAAGATGAAAGAGAATGAAGTAATAGTCTGCCGGCCCCGTTTTACGAGTCAGACCCATTCTCGACAGGCAGAGAGAGCAGCATGGCAGTCTCAGCTCATCAAGAACCATCTGGTCTTGCTCTCAGAGGCCAGCGGCTGTAACTCCCTCTGTGGCTTTACTGGGGTTGCCTGAATGGTTCCTTTTTGCTCTGAGGAGTCCATAACAATCACGATCTCAAGTTCATGGTCTCTTCCCAGTCCGGGTTGGAGGAAAGCAGGGCATCTCTCCTAGGCCCTTTCACCTCAGTCCCACCACCAGCCTCAAAAGACATTTGTTCAGCAAGACCTGATTCCAATTCTCTAAAAGTCAACTAAAATGTAACCGCTTCAACAAAAATACTGAGCACTTCTGAAAAAATTTAAACTTCCAAGGATGAATCCCAATCGCATTTTTACTGATCTACGGATAACCTATTCTCTGGATGGTCAAATTCCTTTGGAGAGGACACCTTGTGTTTACTGACGTCACCTGTGAAACCGATGGACTTGAGCAGGGCGGCTTCCCCTTAGAAGGGGGACAATGAATCAGAACAGCTCTTACAAACCTAAGCCTGTCACATCAAACCAGAAGACTTAAATCCTAGCTTCACACTGAGACCTCGGGCTGCTTTTCCTGTGAGGAGGGAGCTTCCGCCGAGGCTTCAGGATTGTTTAATGCCCTCTCTTCCCTTAGAAGCGGATCCTAGTTGAGCACTGTCACCACACTTGCGGAATGGAGGGCCAGGATTACAGACTCCACACACACTCCCGAAAATTGTGGCAGCACTGTTATTTCCCTTTGCAGATGAGGAAAATAAAGCGGAGAGAAACTGGCACATCAAACAAATCAGCGACAGAGACAGAACTCAAATCTCCAACTCTCAACTTACAGTCCTAACTGTGACCGGTGAGGCTGTGTGTAAATCTGACCTGTTACTGCACTATCCCCCCTCCAGCCCCTAGGTCTCCAAAGCTGGTGTGGCCACGGCAGGAGGAAACACATTCCGAACGTAAACTTCAGCCAGCCCTGTCCACGTAGGGCTCAGAGCTCCATACACCTCCCTTCAACAACTCTGGGGAAAACGGAGCCTTTGGAAAGCCAGGCATGCAAAATCCAAAAGGCACGGCATTCCAGACCAGTCTCGTCCCTACCATCGAGAGCGGACGGCACTTGCTCCAGAGAGGTGAGACAACACGTTCTAGCAGGCTTTCCCATCTCTATTTCCTATGATTCTGCAGGATAGTCAAGGTCAGACATTAAAATTCAGCTGGGTAAATGGGCATGGCAGGACGAGAAGGAAAAAGTCCTACCTGCTCCACCCGGCAGAGCTTGTCCACGGTGCCTTGGTAATGCTTCATGCAGTCCTCGGCAAGGTGCAGGTGAGTCGAATACTAGGAAAAAGCAGAGTTTGTGATAAAGGAATTACTCACCGATTCATGCAATATCTACCGAGCACCTACGACGTATAAACACTGGGCTAGGCACCAAGGAGTCTCCAGCCTCACAAAGGAAATGAAACATGTGTTCAGGCTGATACACAAACACCGCAAGGCAGGAAATTTTGTGTGTGAGGAGAAACACATCACATTCTAGAGTCTAGAGGAAGGAGGAAGGCCTCATGGAGGGGAGGGTGGCACGATGGTCCATGAGTTCTCTGATATTCCTCCCTCCAGCAGGCGGAGCTAAATTTTGTGTGTGAGGAGAAACACATCACATTCTAAAGAGTCTAGAGGAAGGAGGAAGGCCTCATGGGGGGTAGGGTGGCACGATGGTCCATGAGTTCTCTAATATTCCTCCCTCCAGCAGGCGGAGCGTGGTTCCCCTCTCCTGGAGCCTGGAGCGTGGGCTACATTTAGTGACTCTAATGAATAGTGTGGGGGAAGCGATGTGTGCTATCCCAGATCGGGACATAAAGGGCACTGTGACTTCTTCTTAGCTCTCTCTCTCAGGTCACTCACTCCGGGGAAGCCAGCTGCCATGTCATGATGACACTCAAGCAGCCCTGTGGCGAGGTCCATGAGGGGAGGAACAGGAAGGGTAAAGAGAAAAAAAGATGGAGAGGTGACAAGAAAGTCATAGGAAATAAACTGTCTATCATGGCCTTCCATTTTTGTCTAATAAAAATTGAAGATGCCTAAAAATCCATGGATTTCGATGGATTTAGTTGGGCTTTGAGAAGTCTTTTTGCAGCTATTTATACCCATGATTCCAATCGGTCATGTTCAATCGCCATACCTTGCTGAGCTCTTTCTGGTACTGGGGCATCTTCTTCAGCATCTGGGATAGGTCTCGCATGGTGGTCTGTAAGTGACAGGAAAGGAAAGTACATGACCCTGATCTAAGAGGCGGGACAAGCGGGGTGGGCAAAGAACAGGACAGCAGTCAGTACTGGGCTCCCCGAGTGCACGCTCTGTAACTCTCAAAACGAATCCATTAAACATAAGATCACGTGTATTTAGATCACTAGGCTTCTGGCTTCAAAAACAGTATTGATCCAAATACTATGACCATCTTATAGATGGGGAACTGAACTCTGAAGTCTATCAATTATATTTTATTTATTGGACTAGAAAGTTGAGAGCATAATTCTTGCCAGGGAAGAATGATTTTTCTTCTGCCCACTGCTTTTCTGCATACTCAGCTCAAGCACTCTCGGTATCAAGTTCATAGTTCATCCCAGCAGAAAGGCTGTGGTCGTGTGGAGAGGTGGAAAATCAGGAGGAGGCAAGAAAAGGCTGGAATCTGCATCCCGACAGGTGAAAGGTATGTGTTTACTTTTTAACTGTGTGACCCACCTAATCCCATTCATCTACCCAACAAAAATGTATTAAATTACTACTACGTGCCAGACGCCTTTCAGTGCTGCAGATACAGGACCAAAAAAAAAAAAAAAAAAAAAAAAGAAAAAAAGAAAAAAGATTATCTGCTTTCACAGAGCTCAGGCCCAGCAGTGGAGGCCTCCAACTGAGTGGATCAGCGCTCCTTGAAGGCATCAGAGTGTGGATGTACAGGGCAGAGGCACCGCACCAGTCCACTAGTCTAGGGAAGAACGGGGAAGTTTTTCTCCATAAAATGACACCTGAGCCAAAGGCCCAGGCAAGGAACTCAGGGGCGGCTACAGCGAGGCGGCAGGGACAGGAGGGAAACAGAGGTGAGACCACAGAGTCTCTGGAGCCTGATGACCCAGGTGCTGTGAGACGCATCGCGGGTCAGGCTGCATTCTGCTGGCAACGCGAAGTTCTAGATGGTTTTGAGCAAGGGAGTGACACAATCAGAGCTGCATTTCAACCACCTCTGATCAACAGTCAGGATAAGGAGAGGCCCAAGTGAGTTAGGTCATGAATTCTAATTCTCCCACAAGCTAAAAAAAAGTTTCGCAGTTCTTCTGGCTTAAAATGAATCATGATCCAAAAGAGTAAATATGAATCCTCAAGTAACAAAAAGCAGTTCTATAAATATAAAAAACGGGGCTCTGGATCTCAATCTTGAATGCAAAAATAAGGCAAAATAATCACAGATGCAGGGAGGACTATGACCCCCCCCCACACACACACTCACTAGTCTTAGGCGGAGAAGGTGTCCTGGCTGCTCCTAGAGAGAAAGCGGGGATCGGCTCAGAGGGCATGGCAGCGTTAGTAGGGGTTTACCTTCTCTCCAGTGTTCATTCTCTTGCTAGAAGAAAAATCTTTCAGAGAACGGGTGACTTCCCTGGAAGACAGAAGGAGGCAGCTAAGTTTCAAAGAAATATCAAGCACCTCTACGTGGAAGCTACAGGAGTGATGCAGAATTCTTCCTTTAGGAAAATGTGGGGACTTTTCCTGCCAGTAAGATATGCATTTAATGTGATTTTCTAAGAGGGGAGAGAGAGATATTGTTTTCCTAACTAACATTCTAAACCAGGGTCTCAGAGTGGGGTGTACGAGCTGATTCGAGAAGAAAACATTAGGACATCTATTTATGTTTATTTTACTTCATCCTTTTAAAATTCATGTTTTTGTAAATACTGCAAAATACATATATTAGTACAATAAAGCATATTTTTAATTCATAGATAAATTTAAATACTGAAACTGTATATCAACACTTTTCTATAGTTGAGTAATCCGAAGTTTGGAGACCACTTCTAAATAACAGAGCTATCTCAGACTATTCTCACTCTTCCTTGTGAATTTCCTGAGGATGTCACCAACTCAATGTAGCAGAACGTGTCTTTCTGCAAAGACAGAATTGTTTCGAGGTGTTATAGCAATGTTTAGATATCAGAAACATTTTGAAACACTTTCAGAGCACGGGAGCTGCAGTGCCCACAAACACCGGTTCTCGCTCAGCAGTTTTCCGTATGAACGGAGAGGAAGACTGCACACCAATTACATGAAAGAGAACTGCATGTAGTGGCATCTGGATCTTTTAGTGGCTCACACTCGCTTTACATGTGTTTATAACACATTTTGCTGACAGAGCTACAAATGCTTTCTGAAAATTCTAAGCGCCCTCCGCAACACAGAACGGATTCTCTAACTTCCTGAAGTTGGCGGAGCCGAAGCTCAGATCAGAAGGGGTTTGTCGTCTTGTCATAGGTTAGCATGCTGGCGACTTTGCCAAGGCAGCGAATCCACCCACTGATGAGCTCTGCCCAAGCTGCCCGGAGTATCAGAAACTGCACTTGGGGAGAAATGTCCCTCCCTGGAGGGGGGCACAGGGAGGAGCTCTTACTGGGACACCTCTGCGATGTGCTTGTGGCGCAGCGTTATCCAGAGGTCGTCGTCCTCATCCAGAAGCACTTCCTTCACCCGCGCCTCTCCAATGCCACTCGTCTCATACCTAGAGAGAGGACAGCCCCGCAAAATTCATCCGGTCCCCTCTGGTCTTTAACGGACAAAAGCCCACAGTCCTGATGGATGTCCACATGAATGATATCTCAAGCCCCGAGACCATCTGACGTGTCACTGTCTGTATTAGGTCTGCAGTACAAGCAGTAACTTGGCAGGGAGAGACCCAAAGCTCCAATCAAGGTCAACTCACTTAAAGCTCTGTTTTAAAATCATCAGGGTCAGCTGACAGGAGCGCTACCTGAGCCACATGGTTCAGGGTGTGAAGTCAGGTTATAGGTGGGTTCAGTTACTAAAAAAGGACAAAGATTACACTTGTCCCTCTCTGAAAAAGGACTGGGGATCATCTTCAAGGTGACTAAACAGCTTCTAGTAGCAGCTACTTACGACAGGCCCTCAGCATATGATTACACGTGGAATCATGAACATCTACAGGAAAGCAAAAATGATGGGGACCGAAAGGGAGAAGAGCAGAGGTTCACTCATCTTTTTAGAACCTTCATTTTGAAACCACTTAAGGCTGTAAAATAAATGACACGAGAACAACACAGTCTGTTTCCATAGAAAGAAAAATTAGTTTTTGGAAACCAAATTTCTGATGATTGTTACCAAGAAAAATGTTGTTTATAAAGAAGAAAACTGCTCCTCCGCAAATAATGTTCAGTAAGAAACTCCTGTTAACATATTTTATCATCATATTTCATGACCTTTAATTAAAAAGGTTCAACTCTGAATAAGACACGCACACGCGCCCAAATCGCCATTAACACATCCAAGTGGGCTACGGACGGAGGTGACGTGAAAGTGAACTGAAGATCTAAAGTTCTTGTTCTCCCCGAAAAGGCGCCCGAGTCCCTAGCTAGAAATGCCATTGGATTTTGGGAAGTCACAGAAAAGACTGCAGGTATCAAAGCACCCCTGCTTTTCCTAAGGGTAATGACATCCTTTTTCCTAAATTAGAGGTGTTTCCTCTAACTTAAAGCTGCGGTCCCTGCGGGTGTAAACACTTACTTGTAGACATCATTTTCAATCGGCAGCAGGTCGTAACTCATGGCCTGAAAAGTCAGTTCATGCAGCACGGGGGAACTGGGGTCAAAACCACGGTCCAGGATCAGGAGCTGGGAGCGAGCCTTGTCTGGACCCTGGAAGGAAGGACACAGAGACTTTCACAAGCCACCCCCACGCAACTCCAGCTCCTCTAACTAGCGCAGCCCGCCTTTTCAAAGTGGGCAGCAGGAAGCGAACCCGGAGGTAAAATCTACTAAAATAGCACTGAGTATAGTACGTTTATTGCTTGACGAGAACACCCGTAAACACCGTGTGAGACTCCAATGTGTCCATTTGACAAAGGGGGTCGTTTGAGGCAGATCCAAAACTACGGCTGGGGCCCAAAGTGAGCTCACGAAGGAGAGCACCACCTAGGTTCAGTGATAAACAGGGTGACCCATCATCCAGTCTGCTTGGGACCCAGGGTTCCCAGGACTGGAGCTGCGCCTTTCCATTTTAAAACCAAAATAATGAGGAACTCTGTGTCTTGACTGCAGTGGGGGTTACGTTGAACCTATATATGTGATAAAATTAAACAGAACTCTCCCTCTCACACACACACACACACACACACACACACACACACACACACACACACGAGTACATGACACCCTAGTGAAATCTAAATGAGGTCTGGAGATC
>NW_006441061.1:3701196-3708369 GCF_000325575.1 Pteropus alecto | reverse complement strand
GGTGGACACTGATACACAGTGCTCCAAGCCCAGACCCTCGGCTCTTGCAGTGGCCTCGCCCTTCCGGTTTCTCCTCACCTGAGTCTTGCTCACACTCCCATCCTCATGCTCCCACAGCGCTGCATTCACTCCTCCCAGTGACAGCCACTGAAGGACATAACCCCAGAGCTGGCATCTGAGGCCTCCGGAAACGGCCTCATCTCGCCCCCTGCCCTACACATACTGTACTGAACCGCCAATCCCCCTCGGACCTGCCCTTTGTCTTCCCAACTCCACACCTCTGCTCAGACCGACAGCAAGAGCCATCTGTCCACACAAATGCCCTCTGCTCCTCAGTAGTCTACTGCAATCCAAACCTGTCCTTCAAGACCTAGTTCACCTCTAGTCTGAAGCTGTTCCTGATCCTCTCAGCCTGAAGGGCCCGCTACCCTGGATGCCCAAGCCCTTGCCCTAAGGCACTCATCTCATGGGCCCACACTGTAGGTGTGCATGGCTTATGGACACCGATGCTGATGTCTTACCTGCCTTTCCAGGCCAGGGGCTTCTAAGGGCAAGGGCTGTGTCCTCAGGTTAAATCTCTCCAGCACTTAGCACACAGCAGTAAGTGATAAGTGAATGACTATAAAACCTGAGGAATGCATCCTTTAAAGCAGGGGTCTCCAAGCCCTGTGCTGCTCTGTGGCCTGTTGAGAACTGGCCGCATAGCAGGGGGTGAGCGGCGGGCAAGAGCAAAGCTGCATCTGTATGTGCAGCCGCTCCCCAGTGCCAGCATCACCGCCTCAGCTCCATCTCAGATCATCGGGCATCAGATTCTCATAGGAGCGCTGGTCCCTGGAGCCAAAAAGGTTGGGGACCGTTGCTTTAAAGAATTATTCCCTTTGTATTTTATCTTACTCTCAAACATCTTCTGCAAATATGTTTGTTTTTAAAGGTTAGAAAGAGATAAAAAAAAAAAACTATAGGAAACCTAGGTTGCAGTTACTAGGGGTTTGCATTTTAGTTATTCAATAACTGACTATATATATTTTTCTCTTTTCTGTATGTATCATTATACTTCACAATATAATTTAGAAAATGACAACACCACTGGAAGAATAATTATAAACGTGAGACGCTCGAATCTTGATCTTCTTGAGACAACTGTCGGAGGAATTGTAAGGGCAGAGGGAGAGTCGGGGACAGTTCCTCACTCAGGAGACACACGGGAGGCCACGGAAGGCGGACTGGCACGCTGTCTTACCCCCGGTACCGCACAGCTGGGTACTCCTTCAGGGTGGCACACAGAGTGGCGATCTGCTCTGCCAGGCGCTCCAGTATAGGATTCTTCATCTGAGCCTTGTGGGGACTATAGAAGCTCTGGAAAGAGTCAGCAGAGTCCAGGGAATACACCTGAGGTGGAGGGAAAATATATACAAACTGTCAGATTTTTCTCTAGCCCTGGTAGTGAGTCTACGGGACACGTTTACTCTACAAACGTGCTGGGTGTCTGCTGTGCCAAGCGAGTGCGAAACACTTGGGAACTGTGAACGACCAAAACATGACCGTCCTTGAGAAGTGTGTGAATGGAAGGCAGATAATAAATAATCAACATAGTGAAAAGTTTTATGGCATGTGAGAAATTGGTAAGTGTTTGAGACTATAATGAAGCAGGGAAAGAACACTTGGAAGGGCTGGACAGGGAGGACAAGGCCTCCCGGAAAAGGGGACGTCTGAGCAAGGGCTTGAAGGAGGTGAGGAGTTTCTCACCAACAGGGGACCTGCCACTGGAGGGAATGGTTGGCGCCAAGGCCCTGGGGCAGGCGGGGTCTGAGAAACGATGAGGCCAGGAGGAGAGCAGCGGAGGAGGTTAGTGTCAGACCCCACAGGCCATTCATTATACATGTAAATAAATAAGGGAAGAGCTAGAAATTGTGCTGTGAATGTCAGCAAATAATGGAGCTTTGTGATTTAATAACTTCTTTACCTAAGAGTATGTTGTATTTTTTTTTTCTTTTTCTTTGGAGAGTTTTGGAAGTTTAAGATTTCCTCTTAAACTACCTAGTCTACCAACTACCAGTATTCTCTCAGAATCTCATTTATGAAAACTACCCTGATCATCTAGAAAACAGGTTTAAAAATAAAAGTTTATTACTTTTTAAAAATATATAAAATATAATGTAGCTGGATACGCTAAAGTTAGATTTTGTTCAAACTGGGTGGTGACGGGGATCCTATAAAGAAAAAAAAATTCCACCCTCAAGATGGGAACAGGCTTTAGTCCAAGTGAGATGGAAAAGAAACTGCCTTTAAACGTTCACACTGCATTTTTCCCATCCTTCCTTACTGAAGAATAGATCACTCTCTGGTGTCTAGAAGCTGCTCTATAAAGATCCAATATGCCACAATCATTTTTTATCTCTAGAAAATGCATAAAAATCCCATTACTTTTGTTTCTTTGTTAGGAGAGGACATTTTAACAGATCTTAAGATACTAAGATATAAATTTTGTACACTCTCTCTCAGCATCACCTTTGCTGGTGTAACAACTTTGTTTTTTTCCAGGGGGAGAGGTTTGCTGCCATAGCATCTGGTCTACAAAGTGTTAACGGCTAATGACGAAGGCTGCCATCTGTTCTCTCAGCACAGGACAGGCTGAGGTTATCTCTACATGAAAACAGTCTCCTTCACAGCAGATGGGTGTTGTCTGATCCCTTCCCATCTCGCCTTTCATGCTCCTTCTGGATTGGCTGCCTTTGGTTATTCAGGAGTCAGCCAATCAGAGTGAACACCGTGAGCAAGGAGACATGCACACAAAGAAAGGCACGATGGCTGAAAACCAGTCAGAAATAACTGAAGAGTAAGCTGAGGGCCGGGCAGACTCTAAGGAATACTGTCTCTTTCCATTACATAAACATACACTTACAACAGCTCATTCGGCAATTCAGGATTCATTATCCTCCCTCCCTCGCTGTCTTTCTCGCGCCCTTCCCCCACCCTCTCAGACCCTGCCAGAGCTCCTGCCAGAGTGAGTAGGATGCAGGAGTCCTACGCGCCCCTGCTCAGCCTCACCTGGGATTCGTAGGGGAGAAATGCAATGTTGATTTCCGTCAGGGTTTTGATGACTTTGGCCGCTCGAGATTTCACCAGCTCGTTAAACAGGGCATCTGGACACGCTGCGGGAATGACAGAAGACAGTGGGTTTTCTCATCCATTTGCTGGTCCATTTCAACAGGCACACATGTCCGGTGGATTCTTATTTATTAGGATTTTTAAAAAGGCAAATACAGAGTTCATCCCATCCTAAAATACCCACTAATTCTAGGGTATAAAAGGAATATAAAATCACCTACAAGGCCCTAATTTAGAATAAAGGAACAACTGGCAATAAAGACTGAGATACTGAGATTCTAATATCCGGGAGAAGAAAAAAACGCCAGAAGAGATTGTAAAAGGGTTAGGAAAAGGCTGTAATATAAACAAACAGCACACACTGACATGGTTATGAAAAACAAAGGAAAATAAAATCACTAGGAAATGTGATGCAGGACTTCCCCTGGATCCTCTAAGGACCCGACTGCTCAGGAAAGCAGTTGGCGGGGAACCACGATTTCCCATGAGTCTCCTGGGCCACACAATGGCTGCAGGGTCCCAGAAATGTGTTACTGGTTCATTATTACTATGCCGTCTACCCACGTTCAAATAGTAAAAAATTATTCTTTGCAAGAACCTTTCCCCATTTTCTCAGTGGTGAGTTTTATGGGATTTTCCTAGAGAGAAGAACACTGGGAAATCGTTATTACTACACATTCACTGGCCCCACGACTCTCTCACTGCTACTAACAAAGGTGACCAAGACGCTTACGCACTAGGCCACGTGCACACATCCTCCTTGAAATAATGATTTCAGAACAAGGATGCCGTTCTATCTGATACAAAGACCACCAGATGGAATACCTTCGTAGTTAAAAAACAGATGGAAAGACACCACTGTTTATAGCGGTATCCGGCAGTCTATATGGTGGCATACCAAGGCCAGCATCAGGAAATTCTCAGCACTAAACCCCCTGGCCCTAAGAGGTGACATTTTCCATTAAGAAGACCACACAACCTAGTAGGTTTGTATCTGTGTGTACCTATTTTTGTCTCATGCAATTTTTCTTCTGAAAAGAAAAGATCAGGACAAATCGGCAACAACACATTTCCTTCCTGTTGCTCTGGCTTGGTTTTGGTCCGGCCCTGCCGTGCAGAAATGCTAAGTGGGCCGGGCGGAGCGGCAGCCGACATCCGACATCTGACATGCGACGGCCATACTTACAGTCGGTGAAGAAGACGTGGGCAGCCCGGTACTTAGCAGTCGGTGGGTCCTTGAAGTCATTGATGAGAGAACGGACAGACTGGAGAGAGAAAAAGAGGGAAATGAATCTAACTCCAGAACCGAATGGGACCTATATCTGGACCAGGCTTTCAAACTACATGCACAAAATAGCAGGGGACTTTGAATGTATAATTCTAACTCATGCTCAGCCATAACTGAGTTCTGAGGACTTGAAATTAAGATTATTTTAGGATTTAGATGAACAAAAGGCTTCTTAGCTCATTCCAGACCGACAGTGTCAGTTCTTTGGAGCCATAGTAAGTTGGGGTCCTAAGAAGAGACCCACAGAAGAGGAAACTGGTTAGAAACTTTCCAGGAGATTCACGTTGATGAAGTTCTGGCAATTTTGCTGCATCTTCAGAAACTCATATGTAAGCCAGTTTTTTTTTTTTTTGCCAATTTTTAAAAATGAAAAGAAAGTGTAAAAACTGAAGGGAGTTTATGTGGATTGAGAGACCTAAGACAACTATCAATCAAAAGCAAGAAGGTGGACTTTGTCTGGGTGCTTATTTGAACCAATTGCCCCAAATAATAAGACATGTAAAAATGAACACTGACTAGATACCGATGAAATAAACCTGAAACCAAAAAATACCAGAGTTTGGAAGGTGAATCCCTAACTAGATAAAGGAAATCTCCTGCCCAGAGAGGGCGTGCAAGGGGGAAACTAGAATGACCTGGCGCAGGCTTTCTGGACAGGGTCATTTCAGAAAGCTTAAGGCTCTCTTCACCCCTCAATGCACGCTCCCTCCCCGTTTGCGGACTGCGTGCTTCAACAGAGCAGCGTGTTCAATGCTTAACCTAGAAATGGCAGACGCTCTGCGCTACGCAGAGGCTAAGCCAGCATGGGTAACACTTGGCTAAAGCTCTGCTGGGGGAGGATTTACCTTCTCGGATGGAGTGATGAGATACACAGCCTCCAGGCTGGGCAGTGGTTCCCTGCACTTGTTGATGTCTTCCACAACTAGACAACAAAATAGCAGTCCACAGTAAGTAAGAAAACACAACTGGTGATCATAAAACTGGAAGCGATAGATACAGGCTACTGTCAGACTGTCACAGATAAAATTTTATTGGGGGGGCGGGAGTCACTTGTCCCTTCTTTGGAGTTACCACATTCCACTGTCATATGTTTAAGGTGTTAGAAAACCTAAAACCATCTCACACTAAATAGTTCCCACTTCCCATTTCCGTTTAAGTAAATTCCTTGATCTGCTCTATTTGAAAATGGAAAATGCTACCTCATTCTGTCAAGAACAGTCTTTTGCCTCTTCCTTCGGTTTTTTCTCATCTGTCCTAAATATTCCCAGTTCCTTTAGAATTTCCACGTTGAGTTTATTTATCAACCATTAGATAGTTTTATCATTTTCTTCTGTATCTCAAACAAGGTCATTCCAAATACACCCTCTATATAATACTGTCCCTCTCAATTCTCGGTTCAAAGACTAAACATTGTATTTTGTTAAAGCCAACCAGGGGTTTTGGTTTACTTATTTCTTTAATGGTTAGTCAGCTACTTCACCTGGAAAGAAAAGCTTCGGGATAGTCGCTGTCTTACGAATCACCTGATAGATAGAGCTCAGGATGGTTACGTACGCTGTGCTGTCCTCTGGTACAGAGAGGGCAGAACTACGCTGCCACTCCTCCTATGCGCATGATTCAAGGAAATGAAAGCATCGCTTTAGAAGTGTCCCTTGGCACATTTATAAAGACTTCTCGCCCCCAAATCTTTCCCTTTACCAGTGGTTATAGGTTTTTGAATTTCATAAGTCAATAATACTTCCCCCAACACAGGGTTGCTAACTTTTAAATTTTGCCAAGTAAGGACCTTTTTTAAAAGCCACTCTTGGGGGAGGGAAAAGCTAGGGGAGAGCTGAACCCTCATTTACTACAGGAAGTCATTGGATAACATCTAACATCGATGAATCAAGAGATAATAGTATAAGTACTTATTTAGAAATATCAAAAAGACAACCAGAAGAGCAGAGTGCTGTTTCTGGGGTGATGGGTCCCGGGGGACAGGAGGGAAGGGAGTAGGGCAGGGAGCTGCTGCTTCTCTGTCAGAAGCTTATTAGCTCCATTTGGTTTTCTGTCCGCTTTAACTTTGTGCATTTTTTGCTTTGATAGGGAAAAACCATTTAAAAAATTCGATGAAAAGCTAAGCAGGGTCAGGCCTGGCTAATACTTGGATGGGAGACCACCTAGGAAGACCAGGTGCTGTAGACGTAAAAAATAAAAATGAGAGATTGTAAGCTGACAAGTTCTTTGCAATCTGCGAGGTCAATCAAGGGTTGCCTCGCCTAAAAAGAAAACTTTAAAAAAATATTAAAAACAAAAAATTTGACGAAGAAAATAACTTTGTAAGCTCAAAACAAGCAGGGGCAAGCCTTGATTCGCCGAATGACAAAAAGTCACACCAAAAATTATGCACTCCCATTTTCAGGACTATGTTTCTGGTGATAAACTGGATTTAGAAATGTGCTCTTTAAAATTAGGGAGTCGAGTTGTCATTGCACCCCCTAAATTATTATATATAATAAAAATATGTATATGTATTTCATGTAGAATTTAATCAACAGAAAATCTACAATATATTACCACCATAATTTCACAGTTTAAAAACATTTTAACACCAAATAATGAGAAAGACATAATCTTAGACTGAAGAACAAAGCTTTACATGAAATTCATTTAGCTTAATGAAAACCACCCTCTGGTTTTCCTCCCATAACTGTGGTATGCTAGTAACTTTGACAGAGACCAGCCACAGTGTGTGAGCCACATATCACATAAAGTTGTCTGCAGGGGAAAAAAGTGGG
>NW_006441061.1:3700488-3700949 GCF_000325575.1 Pteropus alecto | reverse complement strand
AACTATTTATTGTGAAATTACAACACACATTCCAAAGAGTGGGCAAAACATCAATATACAAATAAATGTCTGTATAAGCACCACCCAGTTAGGAAGCAGAACCCACCGGCACTGTGAGGCGCCCTCACCTCAACCCCATCCACCCTCCTCCCCCAACAAGTGCCTCCTTTCTTAAAAAGAGAACCATCATCCTGACATGAATAATCATTTCTCTTTGTAGTTTTACCTTCAAAACAGTATAGCTTAGTTCTGCCTGGATTTGAACTTTATATAAATTAAAGTTTACTGTAAGTACTTTTTTGTATCTTGCTTATTTTGCTCACCAACACGTTTATCAGACTCGTTCATGTTATTGTGAGCGGTCAGAGGTCATTCATTTTCATTGCCATCTAGTATTCTGCTGTGTGACTCTACCATAATTTACTTTATCATTCCACTCTTGAGGGATGTTTTGTGGGTGT
>NW_006441061.1:3691976-3700433 GCF_000325575.1 Pteropus alecto | reverse complement strand
ACGCCTGAGGTTCCCTAAGACACACATCTAACCACAGACTTGCTGGTTCATAGGACACGTGCACCTTCGGCCCTACTAGACACTGCCAAGTGTTTTTCAAAGTAGCTGTACCAACGGACCCTCTGTCATACAGGAGTTCCCATTTTTCTACATCTTCTCTGTCACTTGGCATTATCAGAGTTTAAATATTCCAATTTGCTGAGTGTATAGCAAGCAGTACCTCACTCTGGTTTTAATTGCATTTTTCTGACCACTAACGCAGGTGGGCAATTTTTCATGTATTTGTTGGGCATTTAGATTTCTTCCTTTGTTAAGTGCCTGTTCTGGTCTTTTGCCCATTTTTTCTATTGGATGGCCTGCTTTATTTTTTTGATTTAACCTTTCTGGCATCCTTGCACAAACATTTAATGAGTTTGGAGTTAGAGATTAGTTATAGTATGGAGTTAGGGGTTTAGTAATGAACAAGAAGACTTGGGTCTCTCTCAGAAACTCAGTCTGATCACCTAGGTTGTCGGAAGAATCTAGAGTCGAGCAAGATAATAATGAATAGAGAGGAGGAAAGCCCAGCCAAAGGGAAGGCTTGCGGGTCACTCGAGGGCAGAGAGGGAATGCTGTGCTCACTTGTTATTCCCTCGGTCATGATGTCCGTCATCTTACAGCAGGAGGAGAGCATCCGCATGCTCAGCTGATCGACCACCAGCACCTGGAAGCAAAGACGCCAGCTTACTGCCTGTACGGCATCTGCTCTGACGCTCGCAGCAGCTCACCGTGTCAGACTTCAGAAAGAACCCCAGAAGTACAGAATACTGAGTTACGGGTATTTCCTATGGGCTGAAAGTTTGCTGACATGCGTGCTAGTTTTTATCTCCCACACCCACATCTAATCTTCTAGGAATTAAGAGTTTGCTCTCACTGACTTAACTTTATCAACTTAAAAATTTTTAAGTTTTCATTTTTTACAATAAATAAAATTACTCATAAAAAGAAAAAAGACAAAAAAAATCTCTAGCACCCACACTCAGAGAAAACTGTATTGAAGAGTATTTTTTCAGGGTATAGCTTTATCTTAAAGGGAGAATGGACACTTGTGCCCCATGTACGGTCCGGAAGGTGAGGACTTTGTTGCTGTGTCATCGGGACACACCTTCAGCAGCACGTGCATCATCTGGGAGTAAAGTACTTCAGTCCCAAGGGAGGAACGAGAACGTGCCATCCCGGTCTAAAAGCTTCACACCTGCAATCTCTTAGCTAACCTTTCCCAGCACCATTCAGCTCACAGCGGAGAGAGGAAGCTGGCAGTTAAAACGAGGCCAGCTCTCTTCTCCTTCTGTAATGATATAAACTGAGGTGACAGCATCTAGGCCCTACATGGACCGGAGAGCGCTGTGCTGCAGTATGAGGGCCCATCGGTTTTCGTTTCCCGAGGCAGCTTCCTTGAGATTTGTTTAAATTTCACACGTCCACGAAGATGGGGATGATGAGTTCCCACCAGACGGCCTGGCTGTAGGAGGAGGATGCGCTGGCCAGGGTGAGACTTCAAAATCCCCCTATGCCAGTCACCTCTGCTCTTCCTAGGACCAATAAACTTGAAAATGTGTGGGCTCCTAACTGCAGGAAAACTTGGGGGCAAAAATGGTTGGAATAAACCCTTCCATAACACCCAGAGAAGTTCAAGTAAAACCGCATGCTCTCCTGGACAGTGTAACGCCCAGCCCCAGACGACCACGGGACCCCTCAAACACTGACGGAGGACAGCATGCCTCCCCACTCTTTGCGTCACCCATTCCAGGAACCGAGGCGGTGATCGGTGTGACTGGCTTAAAGGCTTGTTTCATGGACATTATACGTGACACCTCCAGCACTGCCCTCAAAGTTCCAGGGCTGAACGCGTAACTTCCTTTGTCTTATGTAGGTACAGACAGATGGGGACAGACCGATGAGGGCTCTTCACAGCTCGGTGGGCTCCGTGGAGATGCTTCAGCACTGCCGGAGGCGCCAGAAGGATCTCTCCTGCAGCAAGCAGGATTTCGCCTTCCCCTACTCTCTCATTATAACAGGATCCAGGTAAGATTTCGTCTGAATAAAGTTCCACTGCCAAAATGCCGCACCAGGTGATCTTAGGTGATCTTACAGGTAAGTGTTAGGACCAGGGCATATCTTAACGAGGATCCAGTAAAAGGAGAGGCAGAGCAGATTACCTTTTTTTTTTTGTACTCTCTAGACACAACCAAGGTCCCCACTCCCTGCCTGTACACCTTTCCCCCAACTCCGCCCCCACTGTCGCATTTTCTATATTAATTCACCTTTATGGCCATTAACTGTACTTGTCTACTTACCTTCCACTCCCCCTTCTTCTTTACCTTCTTTATCACATCATGCATGATCTCTGAAAAAGGAGAGAAAAAAGAAGGGAAGAGGGAGGGAGGAAGGGAGAAGGAAGTAGGGGAAAAGAAAAATTTAATGTAATTTCAAGGACTTCCAATACCTACCTATTAGACTAGGTCTAATAATTCCGCACCCCCCACACAGGCTTTGTTCTTTCTCTTTGTTCAACCAGTCTCTTTACTAAGCCATGATCAATCCGCCATAAAGCCAGTTCTCTTCCTGTTTCCTTAACTGGGAGTTCCCAGACTTTGTGACCTCAGGACTCCTTTACACTCCTAAACATTGAGGACACCAAAGAGTGTTCGCTTAGGTGGGTAAATACCTATTGATAGTTACTATATTAGAAATAGTTAAACAGAGAAATTTAAAAAAAGTTAATTCATTAAAATAACAATAAACCCATTATATGTTAACTTAAATAGCATTTTAATGAAATGTAACTATATTTTCCAATAGGAAAAAAATAAATTTAGTGGCTTTTTTAAAAAAATATTTTTGCAACTCTCTTTAATGACCAGCTTCATAGAAGACAGCTGGATCCTCCGACCTGCTTCTACAATCTGTTGTAAGTCATACAGCATCTGGACAACTCCACTGTGCACTCGTGAGGGGTTAAGAGCGAAAAAGGCAAATAACACCTTATTAGTCTTATTAAGAAGATAGTTTTGACCACATGGACTCCCAAAACGGTCTTGGGTTTAACCGATGTCTTAAATTGAGTGAAAGTCTGTGACAATCCCTCAGGCCACATGAGTCTCCTTCAAGCTCCAAAAACAGATGTGAAGAGCAACTGTGAAGTCTTTCCAACCCTCGGTATATCTGTGAGATGTTCTCACCCCCAAATCACCATTCTGGTAAGCCCCAGTCCCCATAATGCGCCTCTCCACACGAATGTATCCACCACGCTTGCCAACCTTTCTAAAACCAGGTAACAAACAGACCTGGAAGGGTTCAAAGGCTAACCGTCGTCATTAGCAAGTGTGTATCAAAGAGTAGGTGGTTCTCTAGAGCACAATGGTTCATAATTATACTTTTGATGATCTTCAGTAATCTGATGTGTCAAAATGTATTCTCAAATGTTTAAGAATTATATTCCTGATTATAAACACACACGCACACACACAACTTACTGCAGTAAGCTTGGAAAACACAGAAAAGTATCAAGAAGAAAATATCATGTTTTATTTGTGTACTTAAAAATTTCAAGAAGAAAAATCATCAGTATTCCTGCCAACTTGCAATGCTTGATTAATATTTTCAGTTATTTCCTACTAGCTTTTTCTATGCACTTTTACATAGTTAACATGATGCTATATATACATAATTTCGTAGTATGTTTTTCAGTTAACAAGCTCATTGCCCCAGGTTAATAAAAATGCTTCCTAGGATTTTAAATGCTTGCATAATAGTCTATAGTTTAGTCACCAATTGTCTTAATAGTCATTTAGATTATTCCCCATGTTTTAGCGTGATGAAAAATTGGGAATATATCCAATAATAGAGCAGTGGTAAGTAAATTAGGTTACGTGTGTACAATGGAATACTATGTACTCATTAGAAATAATGACATGGGAAGCTACATATTCATCCATTCATTCTTTCATTCTAACATTTGTTGAGTAACCACTGTTTGCCAGTCGCTGTACTAAGCACCAGGAGTGAACGAATAGCAGGGTGCTACATGGCACCCAGTGGGAAGAAGGGAGGAGGAGATTGGTGAGCTTAAAGATTTGGTGGCAGAGGTGATGGGCTTCCTTGTTGGAAATGAGGTCATCGGCTAAAAGTGGGCAGAGTGGTGCTATACATGGAAGGTTTAAAGAAAGAAGGTATTGAATATTTTTCCAAAGACTGGGAAAATGAATTTACTGTAGAGATGTTTTAGCATTTCTGGACAGTACTGAGGGCTAATTAGAGATTTGTGACTATGAATTCATTCATTCATTTATTTATTGTTATTTATTTATTTTTTTAAGGTGAGGCAACCCTTGGTTGACCTCACAGCCTGCAAGGACCTTTTCAGCTTATAAGCCCTTATTTTTTATTTTTATGCCTACAGCGCCTGGTCTTCCTAGGTGGTCTCCCATCCAAGGACTAACCAGGCCCAACCCTGTTTAGCTTCCGAGATCAAACAGGATCAGGCTTGTTCAGGGTGGCATGGCCATAGACTGTGACTATGAATTTAAAGTAAAACCAGGCAGCTCATTTGTGACTTTTTTTTTTTTTTAAACATCTGGCTGTCCAGGCGCAAGTCAGGAAGGAAAAGAGCTGGTTTCAACTAGGGTTAGAATTTCCCCAATAAGTACAACACAGGGAGGAAATGCCAAGTTACATGGCTAAGCGGGGGAAAGGGCATGCAACAACTCTTTTTTAAAAAGTATATATGCATAGGAAAAATGAGAAGAGCTTATACCAAAATGTAATTTGTGTTCAGTAAGATGATGATTAATCCTTAATTGTCTCCTAAGCTTTCTGCATTGAGTCCATATTATTTTTTATAATAGGAAAAATGCTCTAAAAATAATGTGTCAGTGAACGTCTTTATACCCAGGGGTTCTTTGCACAAATTATTGTTAGGAGAGCTTTCTGGGTATGGAATGAATGGGTGAAGAGCATAAACGTTCTGAGCTCTTGATAAATTCTGACGATTATTTTCCAAAAGCACAATTTACATTCTCACTAGTACTTTACATGACTCTCAAAATTAACATACTAACTGATAAAATAATGCCTTGCAGTTTGTTTATTTTAATCTTTGTTAATGTGTCAGCAGAAAATGATATATTTTGCTATATTTAAATTTGTTGATTACTGGGGACAAATATTTTCTTTTTTGCTACTACATGAAATTAATTTAAATTCACTGACTTTAAATTCGTCACCTTTTGGTAGGGGAAGAGAGACGCAGAACTGACAAATCAGAAAGTGTTGCAAGCAGTAAAGACTGAGAAAAACAGCTCCTGCTACAGCGTCAACCCTTCCCGTCAACCGTTCCCACCTCGTTATGCCCGCTCCGAAGTTCCTGGGGCATATATTTGTCCTGGGTGTTGTTGATGGCCAATTCTAATCCTGCCCTACATTCTTCTAATCCAATACCAAAAAGGAAACAAGGATTAGAGCCCATTTTAGCATTAAGAATCAAGTCCCTTGAGCTACTTCCTCACAAATAATTCCTGGCAATCACACTGCATCTCCCTTGAAGTTTTCTTTGTGTGAAAACAAAGAATAAAGCCCTCTGAGGCTGATCTGGCCAGCAGGTCTTATTTCTTCATGCCAAATATCGTGTATCTACAGCCAAAACGTTGCTCCGCCACCCTGTCCACATAGATGGGACAAAAGAGACTAGGGAGCTTCAACTTCTGCAACCTGTAGGGCCAGGTCCTGGTGGACTGCTTCCCTCATGGCCGGAGGGGTCAGAAAATAGTTTCCTTCTCCACGACATCCTCTAGGTCTCAGTGACTCTCGTACTCACCAAATCCTTCCCAAGCCCTGAGAAAAACAGCAGTTGGTCTAAGATTCCCTGGGACATGTCCAGGTGCACTTGGTAGACTAACTGGAGTCCCAAGCGCAGACTCTAGAGATAGCGGCAAACCTGACCCCGCCTCCACCTCGTGAAGTCCTGTCTTTACGGCCCTGGCACCCATGACTACCCTCTGCTGTGACATGTGTCTGGACACCTGAGCCCCAGGCATGGAAAAACATCTGAAATAGCATGACGAATATCTGATGGACCCAAAGTTTGGGGAAAACGTGAGCATCACCAAGGCTCTCAAAACCACGGGGGATTCAAACATTCTACTCTCTGCAGCCCCAGAGCTCCACGCAGCCATGAACGAACGGATGCACCAGAAGTCCGGTGTCCCTAGGCTGGGAGGTGAAGTGCCTCCATTCTGCTGAGGGATTTCGGGGAGTCTGAACTCAGGCCACAACTGCCCTCCTCTTATACCAATTTGAAATACAGAGAGTTTCCAGTTATTCCAGCTTGAGAGTGGCAGTTCTTCTAAAAGGCACCCTCTTGAACAAACCTCAGTGGTCTGAGAGTAAATGCTCGTTACTCAGGCGAAGGTCATCCTGGAGAAGTGCCAGTTAGACAGACTCTGGAAAACCCAGGTGGCAGGCATCTGCTGACTATGTCAACTTGGGCAAGTTTAAAATGTTGTAAGCTTCCATTTTCCCAGCAACAAAATTAAAATTATAATACTCTAATGACCTGCTGTGAAGATTAATGAGATAAAATGCCGAGTACAGTGCCTGGCACATATGAGGCATTCGACAAAAGGTACTGATTATGATGTTGCTGTAAAAATACGGTGCTCATACAGACAAGGAAATAACAAAATTATGACACATCGCTTCCACCAATTGAGACTTTTCATAGAATGTAAAAACCGTATTAAAAGGACATGCATATTAAAAATACAGCTTTAAAATAATCACAAAAATATTTAGATAGCACGCTCTGGGTATTTCACCAAAAACTTTAAAACTTCTCTGACCCACAATACACATGTGTATACATTCTGGAATAATGGCTCCAATGTGCCAATGTACATAAATCTTAAATGTAAATATAAAATTGAACGTAAGAGTCCTTATCCCCTGAGGGGACAGAGAGACCTCTGTTTATCTAGGAAGAGACATGTTAATGCTAAAGCACAAGTAGGGGCCCATGGAAGATGAAACATTCTGTCACAACACAGGTGCGCAGGACTACATTTTTAATTTGCCATTACTTAACATTGTTCTGAAAATTCACTAAGCCAAGAAAACGAAATGAGGTGTAATGTTGGTAAGAAATACACAGGACATCTGCCTGCAGAAATCATAGGAATCGACTGAAAAACTAGTGGAAAAGCTAAAACGTTCAGAGGGGTGCCAGATATAAAATAACTACCTAAAAACCAAGAGGGCTTTGACATGGCGACAGTAACTAGTTTCTGGGAAGACTGTCCACTGTTTACCAGTGTGTCCTGGGCTGGGAAGCCACTGTCCTACTGATGCTACTTGCTGCCGGTACTTGTACTCTGGAGCTCCAAGAAGCCTATTCCTCTTCCCCTGACAGCCCTTCAGGTAGCTAAAGACAGCAACCAACTTCCTTTGAATGTCTTGCTCTGGCTGAAGATTCTCCTTGCTAAACCAACGCACTTACCCAGGTGGAATAGGTAATACTAAGCCAGATAGGGGAAATGGTTCAAATACTTGAAAACAAGCATTCCAAGTACTCTCCAGATCCTTCCCTTCTGAAACACCCATTCATACTGTAAGCTACTGGTAACCTAATTACAAATCACTTTAATTGTTTACCTTTATGTTGTTTTGAATACTATAGAAGTAGGACTTTCTTGTTGAAGAAAATTCAAACAACAGAGAGGTGTATAAATACAAAGTGAAATCTCCCTCCTTACCTCCACTCTTGAAGGAAACAAGCACTGCCAGTTTAGGGGGGACCCTTATGAGTCCTCTCTTGGGCATGTGCAAGCGTGCGAGAGAAAGCGAGCACTTATACTCATGGCTCCTCAGCTGAGGCCTGGGGCGGTAAAGTAACTTTCAATGACTTTACTTTTTTGGTGCTTAAGCACTTATACTGGGGAGAACCTAGAGATGGTCTAAGGCCAGAGTCAAGTCCCTTGCTTTGGAACTGAGATACTCCCTGCAAAACACAGCCATCTGGAGTGGGCAAGGCCTCTCACTGGTCCCTCCAGAGTGAGCAGAAGTGGGTCTCTGGATCCTTGTCCAAATGCTCGCCTCACCACACACACACGTTCTCTCTCGGACACTAGCATGGACGGGGCTCTGAAACTGAACCCAAGTGTTCTTTTCTGTTATATTGCAATGGTCGCTTTGACACGGCCAAGTAATTCAGATGGGTGTGGAATAAGATGGTTTAGGTTCAAATCCCTGCTCCTCCATTTGCTAGCTGTGACTTTGGGCAAGATATTAACTCTCTCTGTATCACAGTTTTCCCCACGTGTGAAATGGGAATGACTGCACGAGCCTCAGAGAGTTATTGTGAGGATTAAATGAATTAATGTGTGTAAGTACTTAGTTCACTGCTTTGAATGGTACTTAACACTG
>NW_006441061.1:3671234-3691342 GCF_000325575.1 Pteropus alecto | reverse complement strand
AGTAACTCCGCACCAAGCAAGGACTCCCCAAGTCACTCACTGCACTCAGCTCCGTGTACACCGAGCTCCATTCATTCACCTTCAAATGTGACAGCTCCCTCCCGCTCCCAGCACGCTCACTCCCGCCCATCTCTGGCATCTGGCATAAAATAATGACTTAGCAAACGCCTGAAGAATGAATGAACCCCCCACCCCCACCCCTAGTGGCATAACTGAGCAGTGCTTGCTGGGAGTGAAATGAGCAGTTCCGTTCAGTGTGCCGCATGGCTGAGTAAGGTGCTTCCACCCAGTGGCTCCCAACGACCACCTACACTCCCCCTTTCAGCCAGCACCCCCTGACACCCTGGGATTCAGAACTCCCAGTTCAAGGATCACCCCTGGGGAAAAAAAAAAAGTCTGAGACTCTTTTGCTACTGGGGAGAGAGATCTCTTTATTCTTGAGGAACTTGACAGGCAAACTGTGGCGATTCTAGCCAGTACGAGTTTGCAAGGCAGAAAAATCTAAAAATATTTTCCCCTCAACTCTCCTCACTCCAATTTAGTGAGGAGTGTGATATTATGTAAATGTACAGATACAAGCGCTCAGGTCTAAAGTTTCTGCCATCTTAACATTTCTCTATACACTCATTTTTTAACCAGTAATTGAGATATCACCACCTTAGCCAAAATTCTTTAAAAAATTCATATTAGAGAAAAAATTCAGTCAATAATTCAGGTGCCATAAGAAAAAAATTGCCCACAACAGTAGTGGTATCTAATATTTATTGAAGACTTACTATATGGAATATGCTGTCCTATACATTTATTGAAGACTTACTATATGGAATATGCTGTCCTATACATTTAACATGTATCATCTCATTTAAAACTCACAGCAACTCTTAGAGATTAAATATTATAATCACCCCCTTTTAACGGAGGAAACTGAGGCCCCAAGAAGTGAAGTATCTAGCAATTACACAATAAAATGTGCATAACTATATGAAATCTATGGAGAATACACCCCTAAAAAACATATAAAGCAATTTCTTGACCCCATGGAATTTGCAGTCAGTCCAGTTGAAGAAATAAGACATGACACCTGCAGCATAAAGATAAAAAGTCATAAGACCCTCATGCACTGCTGGGGGACTGTAAAATGGTACCATCTCTTTGGAAAATAGTCTGGCAGTCCCTCAAATGGCTAAATGTAGAGTTACCATAAGTTTCAACAATTCCACTGCTGGGTGGATAGCTAAGCTAAGAGAAATGAAAACACAGGTCTACACAAACACTTACACGTGAATGCTCACAGCAGCACCGTTTGTGATTGCTAAAAAGGAGAAACAACCCTAATAGCCATCAATTGATGGATGGATAAATAAATGAAGTCCATGCATACAATAAAATACCATTCAGCCGTAAAAAGGAGTGAAGTACTGACATATGCTACAACTTGGATAAATCTTTAAAACATGCTAAGTCAAAGAAGCCAATCACAAAGAACCACATTTGTGTAATTCCATTTATATGAAATGTCCAGAATAGGCGAATCCATAGAGATAGAAAGTAGATTAGTAGTTGCCTAGGGCGGGAGGGAATAGGGAAGTTGGGATATCTAAGGAGCACTGAGTTTATTTCTGGGGTAATGAAAGTATTCTAAAATTGTGATGATGATGATGCACAATTCTGTGAATATACTAAAAACCATCAAATTGTACACTTTGAGTGGGTGAATGGTATGGTATGTGAATCACATATCAAGAGAACTGTCTTTAAAAAGGCATCAGAGAATTTTAAATGAAAACTTCAAACTCAAAAGAAAATACAGTTTTGCTTAATATAAAACTGTTCCATAGTGTCTTCGACTGAAGACAGGTACCTGGCTTATCCCTATAAAATATCAGTTATCTAAAGTTATAATTTCCTTTTAATTTGTATCCAAATTATACTTTGCACAAGTGAGACTAAAACAGACCACAAATCATCAGCCACAGGGTAGGAACAGGGCACTGCTCCCTGTAACTACTGAACGACAATGGGTTAATCTGGGAGTGTTCCTATTACGTTACTTTTGGGGTGGTGGGGAGTGGGAGAGAAGGAAGGAGAGGTTGGTCACAAGCTTTAGACCATGCAGAGATGGAGGAACTGTGCCTTGATTCCTCTGCCCTTCTAAGCACACTCGGAGATTGCATAAGACTCAAATGTCCGAAGCGATGACACCCAAACCTTGGGCTGCTGCCAGGATCTAAGAGGAGTGCATGGTGATAAGTAAATGCCTGATATCTGAGAAACCCAATCTTAACCTCAGGCCCAAAAGGATGCTGGAGAGAGTTACAGAAATGACTGTCTACTTTCTCTTTCACTCTATGGGGAAATCCTCATTTCCCCCTTTCTGTTTCATGAGATTTAGAGCCAAAAGGTTAAGCAGCTAGAAAATCTCTAAAGCAAAGCCTCATGGACCTTGGAACTTTGATGAGTAGAAAAAGAAATCTTAACCTGCGGACAAAAAGAGATTAGAAATAGGAGCTCCCAGCAGTACTTCAGATACAGCAGTCACTTCACCTCAATTCCAAAGGAGTTATTTTCTTCTTCTTAAGTTGCCTTCAACATGATGTTCTTTGGATAAAAGCTGTGAAGTTACCATGTATATGCAAATAAAAACATCAACTGAGAGAGGAAACCAAAACAATTTATACCTACTTAAAATCAATAGCTTATAGTAGTAAATACTATTTAGTTACATTAACATTTTAAAACAGAAAGACCAAAAAAAAAAAAAAAGACAAAAAATGGTGAAATGGCAATTAACCCTCTAGGACAGAAAGCACTGTGACTGTAAATATGCAATTTTAAAAGAAAGGACTCAAGAATGAGGGCCATTTTTTATACATAATAGCGATACTACCATGCAGTCATTTGGGAAGCATTTCACATTCGCTAAAGAAACAAAACAAAACACACTGCCCTTGTACTTTACCCACAGCAGCAGACCTCATCTGTTAATGGCCCGTTTGGTTTGCCAGCCTGCATCCTTTTCTTTGCAAAAAGCTTGTCCTCCTAATACAGGCTCAATGATGACTGCAGTAATTCCGCCTTCAACTGCAGGGACCGAGAATCATTGCTTATCTTGATCCTGGCAGGAACCCAACGTGTGGCCAGTATCTTAAATTGGTAGATGTGGCATTTAATGGCTCCAAATCACATGTCTAGACTTCAATGGGAGTTTCCCTAAGGACTAAAGGGTTAGGGAAAATACACTTTGAAAGAAAGGGAAAGACACGGCAACACTATTCACAATAGGCAAGATATGGAAGCAACCCAAATGCCCATCGACAGACGATTGGATAAAGAAATTATGGTTTGTATATACAATGGAATCCTACCATTTGCAACGACATGGATGAACCTAGAGGTTAGTATGCTGAGCATAAGTCAGACAGAGAAAGCTAAATACCATATGATTTCGCTTACATGTAGAATCTAAGGAGCAAAAAGAACCAACCAATCAAAAACAGACTCACAACCACAGAGGACAATCTGGTGACGGCCAGAGGAGAGGAGGGTTGGGAAAAAGGGGAGAAGGGTTAAAGAAGTACAAGTAGTTGAGAGTGGTCACGGGGATGGGGAGCACGGCATGGGGAATGCAGTCAGCAGTAATGCAATGGCTGTGCGTAGAGCCAGACGGGTGATAGAGTAATCAGGGGCATCGTTTCATAAACTATAGAAATGACTAACCAATGTGCTATATACTTGAAACTATTAATAAAGTAAAATAAAATGCTAAAAAAAAGAGAGAAGAAGAGAGGGAAAGAATGGAATGTTTCATATGCTCGCAGACACCCAGAGCAGACGGGGGACATAAAGATCATGTAGTCTAGGACGCATTCAGCAATGTCTGGAGATGTTTTTGACTGTCACAATCGGAGGGTGCTATGGGCATCTAGTGGGGAGAGGCCTGGGATGCTGCTAAACATCCTACAATGCACAGGCTCACATGGCCCAAAATGTCAAATAGTGCTGAGGCTAAGAAACCTTGATCTCGTCTATTTTATAAAGAAACCGAACCTGAAAGAGATCGAATGACTTGTCCGTGACAGTGCTGGTAGGAATCAAAATAAGGATTTTGAAGTCCAAGATTCTGATCAACCCAATCTGTTCTGCTTTAAGATTTAACCTGCTTTAGGTCTGAGATATGAAAAAATGTTTAGTCTCACACAGCATTTGGACAAGACCACAGGCTCAAGCCCCCTCTGGAACCTTCCATACAGCCATTCTAGAAGTGTCAAGCTGACGTGAGAAAAACCTCAGAAGGCAGAAAATGTGGCCCCCCCAACCCCATCCCCCAACACACACAAAGGTCTAATTTCAGGAGGGCTGCTTCCTTTTCCCAAATCCACATAGCTGCTTACGATAAGATACCAGGGTAAAAAACATCCTGTTGGGCTCAGGATCAAGCACGTGAAGAAGGTGGAGCCCCAAGGATAGAAGAAACACTGACAGTCTAAAAGAAATATCTGACTCTGCACGAACTTCACTGGATACGCAGACTGGGTGATTTTCTCATGATTTCCATGATCAATAGAAAAGATTCTGCTTCTTATATTTTAATACAAAGGTCCGTGTAGATGGTTTTTTCTTTTCTGCTTAAATCATCTAGACCACAGGCAATTTCCTCCAGCCATCTATTTGTACCAAAATGTATAGGTGGGCTCTCTTTGTCCCCTCTTCATTTACCTAGGAATTGTTTGAAGACTGCCCTCAAAATATGTGTGTCGGATAACGGACTTTGCCCAGCCTTCAGCTAGGGGACAGGTAGGTGGCGAAGAACTGAATGGTGAAGTCTGTCTCTCCAAACTGTATAATTTAGTAAAAACTTCTACGCCAAAGAGCACTCCACCGAGAATGAGTACTGGAGTCCAGGAGGGGTGCCCGGCACTGGAAGAAATGATCTCAGGCTTCATTCGATCTCTCGCTTCACAGTGGGCTAATGAGCCAATTCAAAATAAAATTCCTGGATTTGGGGTGTCCTAAGTGCTTTTCTAACCTGCCTCTGTTTAGTCAGTTTTGTTTGCTGCCCCATCAGCCCTAGTACTCTAGCAGACTGCTCTGATTCTCTTTTTTTTTAACAAGTGGCCCAAAGAGCTAGTCATTCTGCTGTTAAGAAACTAGGGTGTGGTGGTCCCCAGCCTCTGGCTGGCAGCCACTTACCTCCTTCTTTCTTGAAATGCAGTTCTTATAAATGATCAAGTCTTATTTTTAAATTCTGAGTCTGTGGTCTTATTTTCTACAACAGGTGTGTGGTAACTGACTTAGCGGGCCTAGGAAAGCTAAATCCATCCGAAGTGGAGTCCTAAGCCAGGAGGAGGGAACACTGAAAACCAACCGAATCTACACGGAAGAACCAAGTTTTAGGAACTGGAAGCACCAGGTACCTCTGGAACCTAAAGGATGGGGTGGGGCAGAGGCGTGTTGGTAGCAAGGTATCTGAGAACCAGTGGCATCTTGGATCCCTTCTGCCACTTCCCATCACTGGGTGACTGTCCTTTTCCCAACATGGCGGAACTCTGAAAAATTTCCTTTTCGGAGAGTGTAGAGGGTCCCTGGACCGGGGGTACCCAAGGCACGGTTGAGAGACTGAGTCTAATACTGAAAACTGAGGGGCTAAATGACTATAAGTACAGTTGCTGGGAACTGCCCTCCATGCCCGGGGCCTCTTCATTCACTCAGCTCCCAGAATCCTGGCAGCTGAACCTTTACCTCCCAGGCCGAAGACAGAAAGAGACTTCTCTGGGGAATTGATCCGAGAAGAAAAATGTAAACACACTGACACTGAGGACTTCCCAACAAGGAAGTCCCACCCAGATCACACCCAATCACAAAGTCGGGGCTCCCAGTCAGCATTTACTGCTCTCATTCTGAATCACAAGGGTGGGCTACACACCAGAGGAAAGTCCCTACATGGAAAACAGAGACCAAAACAAGCAAAACAGTGACCACAAAACCTGGAGGAAACAGACTAGGCAAGGATTTTTTTTTTCAAATTTTTTAAAAGAGAGACATAAAAGAAGATATTGCATCCATGAAACAAGAATAGGAGGCTATAAAGAAGAAAACTAAAAAGAGCTCTTAGAAATGTTTAAAGAACATGATGGCAGAGATTTAAAATTAAATAGAAGAGCTGGAAGATAAAGCTGAGGAAATCTAGAAAGCACAGCCAAAGAAATAATTGAAAAGATAAGAAAACTAACCCAAGAGGTTCAACATCACAGGGTAAGCGAACTGCGGCCCGCAGGCCAAATTCAGCCTGCAGCCTGTTTTTGTACACTTTAAGCTAAGAACGACGTTTACACTTTTAAAGGGGTGGGGAAAAAGAGAATATGTGGCAGAGACCATATATGGACCATGAAAACTAAAGTATTTAGTATATGCCCTTTACAAAAAAAAAATTTCTGACCTTGTTCTAGCACAATGGATAAGAACAGACAAATACCAAGGCAAATAACTATGAAATCCAGAAGACGAGAAATCTGCTGCCATTTTTTTTTTTTTAACGCCTACAGCACCTGGTCTTCCTAGGTGGTCTCCCATCCAAGTACTAACCAGGCCCGACCCTGCTTAGTTTCTGAGGTCAGACGACATCAGGCACATTCAGAGTGGCATGGCCGTAGACTCTGCTGCCATCTTTATCTCTGTCCTGCATATAATACGTCTTTATTCTCTGGCTACTACGGTTTTCTTTTTTTTTCCTTTTTATCACTGCTTTTAAGCGATTTGGTTATGATGTGCCTTTCTGTACACATTTCCTGTTACTTATGCTTGGGGTTCACTGAACTTCTTGGATCTGAGAGTTTACAGTTTTCAACAAATTTGGAAAATGTTCAGGCAATATTTCTTAAAATACTGTTTCTCTTCCCCCCGCCCATTTTTCTCCCCTTTAGAGATTTCTATATAGTAGTCTCCTTGAATTTGATCCACAGCTCGAGTTTTTCTCCTCCCAGTCTTTTTCCTATGTTTTGCTTTGGATAGTTTCTATTGCTATGTCTTCAAATTCACTAATTTTTTCTTCTGCAATGTCTACCCCCTAATCCTAACCCTTTAATAAAAAGTATTTATATAGAGAGATAAAAGCAAATATGGCAGTAAGTTAGTAATTGCTAAATCTAGGTAGAAGTTAGGTGGGTGATTATTATATTATTCATTCGACTTTGCAGGATGTTGAAATTTTTTCTTAATAGGAGGTTGGAGGCGGGGAGGGAATGAGCACTACCACTCTGGAGAGATGGACCAGATCGTTCAGTCTCAGTGAAAGCCCGGAAAAGCTTATCACTCTAACTTGAATTTCAAAGTGCCTTAACGGATAAACAGAGTTGGGAAGAGAAAGAGGGAAAGAAGGAGCGAGAGGATAAAGAGGAGGAGGAAGAAGAAGGGGAAGGGGAAGAAAAAGAAAGAGGAGCAGAGGAGGAAGGGGGAGGAGGAGGAGAACAGAGGCCGAGGGTCCCACACAACCAAAACAGTGAAGTTCAAGGTAACCCACCCTCAGACAATCTGAGGGAAGGCAAACTGGGGGACTCTCAGTGGCCACAGGATTGCCTCATCTTAAAAATCCCAGAGAAGCACTTTTACCCGAAACACGATGAGGTCTGCAGACTGAGTAATTTGTAGGGGTCTGCCTCACAGTAATCTATCGCTAAAAGCCTAGAGCGTGAAACTAACAGGGTGGAGGGGGCCCCTTGCTCATCTCTGATGTTATATTTTCCTCAATCCCTAGTGACTAGTACCAACGATATCGATGTTATCCAGAGACCAGGGAAAGGCCTCTCTCCTTCCTCCCCTGGCTACCCCAACGCTCGAGAAGATGGGGAAAGGGAACCGTGAGAGGAGAGGATCAACGAGCTTGCTTCACCCTGCCTGCCACCCCCGGTGTGGAGGCTCTGGAAACCATCTACGCCTAACCGTTCTTCCTTCCTCCCCCTCAGCTGCCAAACAGGAGTTGACACTGAAGGAAGTTCCTAAGGATCATCTGCGACTAGGTTAGAATCAACTGGAAAGTCCTGAGCTACATCTGAGTCGAGCATCAGTGGCCTTTTGGCCCTCATCGTCGTAACTCCTAGTAGCTTCCACTAGTCACTGTGAATCTATGCTGGCACGGAATGTGAAAATGATACCGTCTGTCCCCAATAGCCGCAGAGAAGGAAACGAATCTGCCAACATGGTTCATCCAGCAGACTAGCACAATCTGACTTCCTGTTCCGGGTGAGAGTCTGGACTAGATGCTTCTGAGATCCTTCCCAGAGCCAAGAGTCCACAGTGTGATGGCATCTGGACACAGCATAAACCCGAATCCTCAGAGCTTTGCGTTTTGACTGACTACAACCACTAGCTCACTTCTTCCCCAAAACAATTCTAAGCAATGACGTTCACAGAGGCAAGGGCTGACTTTAATACACAGGGGAAACACGACAGAGAGAAAAACTCCTGAAAAGCCTCTACCTGTCAAGCCTCCTGGCTTGGAGAGCGGAGGCTCGTTCCTACGTGAAGACTCCCCGTTGCTGGCTTGGGCTTGCTTTGAGACGACTTGAGGGGGGGCCCTGGGAGTCACAGAATCATAGACATGGCTCTGCTAGATTTGCATTCCTGTCTCTGACTCTCAAGCCTGCTGGCTATGCTTCCCGCCTCTTTAGATAGTCCACAGGCACCCGCAACACCTTGCCTACAAAAGCGAATCTTCCTTGGCAAACCTGTTTCTTCTTCTTTCATATCTCAGTGAATGGTACAGCTTTCCAGCTGGTTCCCCAGCCAAGAACACTGGGGTTTTATTCAGTAAGCTTGAGCTGGTAAACTAACCTGATCCCAGCTCCTTTTCCTCATCTTCCACATCCAATCAATCACCATGGCCTGGCGCTTCTATCTCCCAAGACTCTTTCAAGTCGATCTTCTCTCCACTAGCTGCTGTTTCTCCATCCTTGGCAAAGATGCCCGTTCTCACCATCACTCTCTCCAGGCGGGATCATCACGGCAGCTTCCTAATGGAACCCTCTGCCCTCAGTCTCACTCCTTCCCACCCATTCTCCACGCAGCAACCAGAGATCTCCCAAGCTAAGTTATGAACCACGTCTCTCCCCGACTGAAAGCCTTCAGCAGTGTTCCACTGCTCCTGGGAGAAAGATAAGAGTCTTTCACAAGACTAGGAAAGCCCTCTCCACCTCCCTCTCCACCTCCCTCGGCACACTCCCTCATCCCCAGCGTTAGGCTCACTGCACCTTTCTCATTTCCTGCCAAGCTGGACATTGATCTACTTGACTTACTCTCCCCCAGGCCCCACCAAGACCAATCTCCTCCTGGCTAACTCCGCCTCATCCTCTAGGTCTCCCTCAGCCTTCCTCATTTCCCAGGTCTTATTGGGGGCTCCCCGCCCCCGTGCTCCAATATCATCGCACCATTTGCCCCTCTCAGGGCACTTATCCCGATATTTCACCACCACCTGTCTGAATCCCAGTAGGACCACGTCTACTTATGCACCATTATATCTCCTGCCCTTAGTACAGGTTCTGGCACGCAGGAGGGACTGGATAAATATTGGTCAAATGAAAACTTGTGCCAAACCCTCCGAGGCATGCTGAAATAGAAACGAGCCGTGATACACGGTCCTGGGTTTCCCTGACATCTCAGAAGTCCTCCAAACAGGAAGTAACTGCTGGAGACTCTGATTTAAATCTGTATCTTCACAGTTAGGCTCTAAAGATTAAAAAAAAAACAAAACTGTTTGTTTGTTTTTTTCCTACTTTCCTCTATCTCTACTTTTTTGTTGTTCCCAAGAATAAAATAGGCTTTTCCTAGTGTGATAAATATTGAAGATCTCATTCACTTCCTACAAGGTCAGCTCTTAGACCAAATAATGAGTAGACATTTAAAGTGAGATATCAGTGGTATACAAGAAACAGAAAGAAAGGAATATTGGAAATCTGCCCCGTGAGAGCTTGCAATTTGAGCCATCAGGAGTTATTCTTGCTTCAGAGCTCGAGACATATATTAAGATCAGATCAGTCTACTTCGGAAGCAAATTGCTTTGTTTTAACCAATGCAAACTCTCCCAAAGGGCATCAGAGTGGGCAATGGCTGGCTGTTGTCTAGTGATTATTAGATTATGTGTCTATCGAAAGTATAAGTAATTCATTTCCTTGATTATTCTAGTGATTTATTCAGTAACTTTGAGCCGGTAAACTAATCTCTGTAATTCTATCTGTAAAATAATAATAATCCCTTACAGCGATTCTTTATTTTCCAAGCTTTTTTGTATATTATTTAATGTGAGCCTTAAAAAGAATTTTGTGGTACTGGGATTAGAATTCTCAATCTAAAAAATAGTTAAATAGCACGTCTATGTCACCCAGCCACTAAGCATTAGGACTGGAACTGTCAGCTGGATGTCTGACTTCTAGCCCAGAAGTCACTTTTTCCACTACCCAACACTGCTTCTCACTGATTAAAAAAATTAATTAAAAAAAAAAAAAAAGTTGGGGGAAGAGTAAGTAAAACTCATCCTTGTTGAAATTAAAATGAACTCTTGGAGACCTCGCCCTAACTTCAGCTCCAGCAACAGCTCTGCACAGAAGCAATTGATTGAGGCAATCGCATAAGAGGATCAGCTGGGGATTCTCCAAGCACTTCTCCTATCAGCAACCACAGGACTAGGGTTCAAAATTTATGGCTGCTGAGTTGCCAGTGATAACTATAAAATTTGGTCTGGCTACTCCACTAAAGAAAAAGACACTTCATTAGCTGCCAACTACCTGTTTGTCTAAGAGGTGCTGTGTGCCAAAAAAAAAATCCGGAGGGAAAATCTTTTGGTGCCCATTCAATAAGCCCTTTTTGGATCCTGTGGCAGATGCATGTGCTCTTACATTTGATGGGTACATGAATGATAACCCAGTCCCGAACCACCTCTTATGGAAAGTACGCCCCAAGTTAAATGACTTATCACCCCATAAGTGTAACATCTAGTTCAAAACAAAGGAAGACCAAATTTAAAAATAAATGGTAAGAATACCGCCTATTAAAAACTATGAGGGGAATAAAACCTATGGGGTTCAACCAAAGCTGTGCTCAGATAAAAATTCATATCCTTAGTTGCTTTTATTGGAAGAAAAAAATTAAGAAGCACTCGATTCAAGAAATTAAATAGATTATACAAATGTCTAACCGCTAAGCTGTACACCTGAAACTAATACAAAATATTGAAAGTCAAAAAAATTAAATTAAGAACACATATACACAAAACGTAGAACAGATTATTTTAAAAAGTCAGTTAAAATTGACTAGTCTCTAGCAAGTATTTCCATAAACATAACAAAAACAGCATAGAGTAAGAAAGAGCATAATAACCAGTACAGAACATATTTTTTATACTTATACGAATTTAGTCAATAAATATGAAATTTTTCAGTCGAATGGCCTATAGTATAAAGAAACATAAATTGCCAAAATTGACTCAAGAAGAAGTAGAAAGCCTAAATAAATAATCAAATAAATTTTAAAGGCTGTCAAATATTTATCCTCTTCCCCCCACCCAAAGCAATAAATTCAAATAGTTTTATGGAAAAATCATTTCTAACATTCAAGGAAGATAATTTCCAAGCTATCTGATCTATTCTGGAACACAGAAAAAGACAGGTAACTTCCTAATCCATTTATGGAGAGAGAAATTCTGATGCAGGAGATGTGGAAAAAAATTTAAAGGAGAAATATTTAAAAGAGAGAACAAGAATATATATATTCAATATATAGAATACTATATACATAGTATTCAATTGTTTATTCCAATATTTACTGATTGCCCACTACGTATCAGCACTGTTCTTCTAGGTACTGGGAGTAGGGCAGTAACAAAACAGTCTAGCTCTCATGGAGTTTACATTTGGCTGGTGGAAGCAGGAATAAACAAACAAATAATCCAGTAAGTAGAAATGTCAGATCTGACAATTCAGTATGGTAAGAGGGATATTCTGGGGGAAATTAGGGAAAGTTTCCATTTTATATAAAGTACTCAAAGAAGACCTCATTGGTGAGTTGGTGTTTGACCAGAAACCTAAAGGAATTAAGGGAAAAAAGCATGCCGATATCTGAAGAACAATCAGACATAGGGAACAGCAAAGATAAAACCCTGAGGTGGGATCGTACCTGGAATGATCAAAGAACAGCAAGAAGGCTCCAGTGTTAATAAATATAGATGCAAAAATATGTAAAATTTAATAATACAGAAAAAAGATACACAACTATCAAGTAAAGATCATTTAAGAAGCCTTAGCTTCTCCATATGATACCATGATGGGGCATATTAACATTTTTTAAAAGGAAGATAAAGACATACAATGATAGTATACATAAAATAGAAATCAGGAAATAAATTAAGAAAATTGATTATGAACTTCAAAAAACTCTAAATGTAGCTACCATAATAACTAAAAGGCATATTGGTAAAACGCAAATAAAAGAACATAAGAATTAAAATAGTAGCCACCATTTTAAATAATCATCTACTACACACAGAGCTATGTACTAGTAATTTATATACATTGTCTCTAATGCTTAAACCAACTCTGCAAACCAAATACAATTATCCTAATTTTACAATTAAGTGAGTTTAGCTAATGTGTCCAAAATGATACAGATATGTAATAACCGGTCTCCAAATTAAAACTCATGTCTATCTGATTCTAAAGCCCATGTTATCACACACACCCCAAAATAAATTTTTAAAAGAAATTTAGAAATGCAACACTATTTAGTTATCTTAGAAAACTATCCAGACTAGATGTGATTTTGGAAGAAGAAAGTAACAATCTCCCTAGAAATTATATATGACGGCAGAATAGTTGTATAAGCAAAGATGATATTTAAAATACTTAACTAATACTTAACTAATATTGTCCTTCTGGCTGCTGCATCATGGGAAGATTCCAGGGGTTCCTGGAGAGGGACCTGGACAATAGGGGGATTAGGGGTTCAGGGCAGAAACTATTTCCCAACCAGCATAGAGGATTTTCAATATTTTAATACCAGCCAAACCAGTGTGTACCAACTGGATATCATCTTTGAGTTCAAGAATGTGTACTGTCCAGAAATCTAGGAAAAACATAGAAGAGTCTGGGCCTAAGGAGAAGACATTATGAATGTGCAATTTCATTCCAGAAATACCTGCCTGCCATGTGTAATGAACTGTTCTAGGCACTACGGGAAATGCCAAGAGGAATAAGACACAGTCCCTGCCTTCAAGGGTCTTATGATTTAACGAGGAAGAAAAACTTACGACAAATAATTATAACCTAATGCAGAATGCAATAAAGTGCCATAAGAAAGAATAGAATGGCATCAAAAGAGTTAGAGGAGAAACTTCTATTCCAGATGAGAGAGGGAGATGCCTTATTGGGGAAAAAAAAAATGGTATTGAACAGCCCTTGAAGGATGAGAGCTCATCCCAGGATGAGCCAAGCTATATGAGAATCCTTTAAAAAAGTGAGAACAAAAAATATGATAATTTTAATTAATAAACTGAGAATGAAGACACAACAGGACCATTCAACAATTTTCAAATTTTAAATGAACTGTCTAAAAGGACATAAAATCACAATTGTTATAAGAAAAAGTTCTTTTCAAAAGCACACAGAGAAAAGGATAGAAGGTAGAAGATTAAAGAAACAGACAAACTGGTCTCATTTAAGTAATACTTATCATTCATTGAAGCTTTCAATTTTTACTTTTAAAAGAGTAAAATAACTTCAAATGAAAATAGGTAGATTAAAAATGTAAACGAACAATCTTATTAAAAATGGGCAAAAATTTGCATAGACATCTCTCCAAAGAAGATACGCAAATGGCCAATAAACACATGAAAAAATGCTCAACATTAATAACCATCAGTGAAATGCATATCAAAACCTCAGTGGGATACACTTCACACCCATTAGATGGCTACAAGCAAAAAAAAACAGATAATAACAAGTGTTAGCGACGATATTAGAAATTGGAACCCTCATACACTGCTGGTGAGACTATAAAATGGTGCAACCACTTTGGAAAACAGTTTGGCAATTCCTCAAAAGTAAAATATAGAGTAACTATATAAACCAGCAATTTTACTCCCGTGTATCTACCCAAGAGAACTAAAAATACATCTCTAAAAAAGTAAAAATAAATGTAACATAAATTCTTCCAATCCATGAATACGGTATATCACTCTATTTATTTAAGCCTTCTCTGATTTCCTTTATCAGTATTTTGTAGTTTTCGGCACACAGATCTAGAACTTATTCTGTTAGATTTATACCTAAGTACTTCACGTTTTTTTGTTCCACTGTAAATAGCACTATTTTAAATTTAATTTTTTAATTGTTCATTGCTAGTATATAGAAATACAATTGATTGTGTAAATTGACTTTGTATCCTGCGACCTTGCTGAACTACACACAATTCTCCTAATAGGGTTGCTCCCTTATTTATGAAGCTAAGAATTATAATTTTCACATTGTAATACAGTAAAGAAACTAAAATATTAAAAATAAATTTGTTAAAGTACTGATTCTTCCCAAACTGATCTACAGATTCAATACAAGTCCAATCAAAATCCCAGAAAGATTTTTAAAATAGAAATAGACAAGGTAATTCTATAATTCCCATGGGAAAGCAAATGAACCAAAGAACCAAAACAATTTTGAAAAAGAACAAAGTTGGAGGACTCACAGTACCTGGTTTCCAGTCTTACCTTAAAGCTATAATAATTGAGACAGAATGGGTGTTTATGAAAGCATACATATTGATCAATGAAACAGAACAGGGAGTCCATAAATAGATCCACCCATACATGGCTAACTGATTTTCAACAAAGAACGAAGATGATTCAATGGAAAAAAAGATAGCCTTTTCAATAAATGGTGCTGAAACAACGGGACATTCACACAGCAGAAAAATTCATACACACATAAAAAGAACTTTGATAACTCACACAATACATAAAAATTAACTCAAAATGGATCAAAGACTAAATGTAAGGCCTAAAATTATAAAACTTCTAGAAGAAAACACAGAAAATATATAAAACATAGAAAATCTTTGTCAACTTGAGTTAGGCAAAGATTTCTTAGCTAGAATACCCAAAGCACAATCTATAAAAGGAAATTAACAAATTAGATTTTACCACGTATCTTCTGTTCTTTGAAAAATATCGTTAATAGAATGAAAAGATGAGTCACAACTGTAAGAAAATATTTGCAAATCATACATTTGATAAAGGACTCGTACCTAGAATAAAGACTTCTAAAGACTCAGTAATAAAAAACAAACAAACAACCCAATAAAAAGTATGCAAAAGACTTGGACATTTCACCAAAGAAGACGTATAGATGGCAAATAAATAAGTGAAAAAATGTTTGACATTATCAGTTATTACAAACATGCAAATTAAAACCATGAGATACCGCTCCCTATCAGAATGACCAAAATTTCAAAATTGACAATACCAAGTACAAGGATGCTGGTAGAAATGTAAAATGGTATGGCCACTTTGGAAAACAATTTTGACCATTTCTTATAAAGTTAAACATATACTTATCATACAACCCATTAATCTCACTCCTGGGTGTTTACATATCCAAGTGATACGTTCACGCAAAAAATTGTGTGTGTGTAAATTCTTACAGAAGCATTTCTAATTGCCCTAAAGTGCAAGTAACTCAAAAGTCCTCCAGCTGGGGAATGGATAAACAAACTGTAGTACATCCATACGACAGAATGACAGTCAGCAATGAGAAGGGACCAACTACAGATACGGGGAGCATGGATGCCTCTCAAATGCATTACGCTAAGTAAAAGAAGTCATATTCAAAAAGCTACATACTATATGTGTATTGGTTATGACATTCTGGAAAAGGCAAAACTGTAGGGACAATAAACAGTTCAGTGTTTGCCGGGGCTGGGAGTGGGGGAAGAGGCTGACTAGAAAGAGACAACACGGGGGAACCTGAGGGGTTGACAGGCACTGTTCTGTATTTGATCATGGTGGTGGTTACGTGACTGTATGCAAAGGCTGAAATGTGTGAACTCTTCACTTTTGAAAAAGGGCAAATTTTATTGTATGCAAATTATATCTTAATTTTTTCACGGAAAAAATGTAACACGTATTTAATATAGTTCAAAATATACTTGTTATTTGTATGCTAACCAAAGTTTCGATTTAAAATAAGTGTAAGAGATGAATGAAGACTGCTTCTGTCACGGTGTCCTCTCAATTTCTGACACATCCTGTGAATCACGACCCCATCTGAAAAAGGTATGTTTTTAATGTACAAATCGAAACCACATTCTTTTCCAAAAGAATGTGATTCTTATAAACGAACACGAGGAGAAATTGCTAACAGCTAAGAAACAACAAGAAAAACAGTACGTTTTGTAATCCTTGCATCTTTGTAACCCACTGACAACACTTCAGGGAACAGGAATAAACTCTAGATTACACAATATGGATTTATATAATTGAAACGTCACCTATTAAAAAAATTGACATAAGGTGCCACAAAAAATGAAATTGTCCTTTCTCTTACAATCTCTTTGTAGAGTGCAGAAAACAACTACATTTTATAGAAAAAAAATTAAAGAAAAAAAGGTAAAGAAATGAGTAAGACAGGGAACAGAAATTGGGTCAAATTACAAATCGTCCATGTTTTTCAGGTTGATTCTTCCATTTTCCAATGCACCTGCACCTCTTTCAAGGAGTTTATCCGAGACTCTGCTTTCTCCTCCCAAAAACCTGGCCCCACAGGATAGAAATAGTCTCTCTTCTTGAAATCCTCTAACACTTTGACCCTCTTTGTGGATCTTTTCATCATGATAATATTTACTCAATTTACTGTATGCCAAGAACTGTGCTCAATCCTATCCCTGTATTACCTCATTTAATACTCACAGAACCCCACAATGTAGGCGCTATTATCACTCATTTTATAGATGAAGAAATTGAGACATAAAAATGTTCCATTACTTGCCAAAGTCACAAGGCTAATAAGTATTGGATCAGACTTTTATCCCAGGTAGTCTACTTCCAGAGTCCCTTCTCGGAACTGCTATACATAAAGATTAAGTCATTCGTTCAACATTTACTGAGTACCGAGCACTAGTTCACCCACTAAGGACAGACAGAAGAATAAGACAAGGTCCAACTCTCCCATGAAGGAATATCTGGTCTAGTTGGGCGAGACCCACGAAAAAGTGCAATATACTGAGTATACCCTAAGTGTGTCTGGGGAGTGATAGGGGAGTGACAGGGAAAGCATCTCAGGACTGTCTATGTCTGTCACAACAGTATGAGTGTGCCCCACATTTTAGTCATCCTGTATACCCCCTTAGTTCCTAGCAGGCTCTGAACGAACATTTGTTGAATAAACAGCTAAAGTTGACCCATCTCTTCTACTTTTGTTGTGCCCGTACCTATGAAAATTCAACTCAGAAAGATGTGACAAGAAGCCAAAAACTACATTTATCTTGCTCTCCACATTCTTCATTCATTCATTCATTCAATAAATATTTATTGACTGCCAACTATGAGCCAGCCACTGTTCTTGGCACGGGACACAGTGGTGAACATGTCACCCTGCTCTCCTGGAAGCAACGTTCCAGTGGATGAAACAATCAAACAAATGCAAAAAACAAAACAGACCAAACACTGAACAAGATCATTTCAGGTAATTTTAAGTGCTATGAAGAAAATTAAAGAGGAAATATAATAAACAGTGACTACGTGGTATTGTTAATTTCAATTGGCAAGACGAGGTTGTGAAGGTGACATTTAAACTGGTGCAAGTTGGTTAAAAAAAAAAAAAATCTTTATTTCATTTTTATTTTTAGAGAAAAAAGGCAAAGCTGGAAACCCCATCAACAATTAGGAGCCAGAATTAATCTGTGTCATTGACAAAGGATTGCAATAATATATTTTCTTCCAAAATATATACCTAACTCAATTGTTGTAGGAATAGAACGCTGCTCAAACATTCACCAATTTTATGTAAAATTGGTTTGGTTTTATTTCCATTAGCAGTGGCTTCGCTTTGTTTCGGAAAAGAAATTTTGGCCATATTACATATTGATTTTATTTTTATTTTTTGACCTTTATGCTTGCTTCTAAAAAAAATGGGGGTGGGGAGTGGAGCCACCTGGGTCCTAGCAAAAGGATGCAAAAATTTGATTTCTATAAAACTTAAGAATTTTGTTGTAAAAGCACCTATGAAAAACATCTGAAAGAATGTAACCTGTAACATTCACATTCCACAACCCTTTAAAAGAGGTATTGGAAGGAAATGACATATCTGGAATAATGAAAGGACTTTTTTTTTAAGCTAATGTTGCAAGGAAATGGACACCGAGTTTTAAGAAGTAATTAACACTGATTTTGGCAAGTCATTTAACTGCTCTGAGCCTCCATTTCTTTCCCACGGGTAAAATGAGAGTGTTGTCATTATAGGATCCCTAAATGTTTTGATTCTCCTTAGAAAACAGAAGGTGCATGATTCAGAACCTTTGCTGCATGAGGAAGGCAGGTGTGACAGTGGGCACTTACAAAAAAACTTGATCATTTGGGGTTTAGTTTTTATAAAAATTTCTTCTGATGTAATAAGGCAGATAAGATTGTACAACAAGTGAAGATGTTTCCTATATCAATGAAAAGAATGGGAAAGAAAAAACAGTAATGATGCGCAAAAGAAACATTACACAGCCAAAAACATTTGATAGCAAAAGAGAGAAGAGTGTGTGTGTGTGTGTACTATAATAGGAGAGAATCATTGGAAAGGAAACTAATTTCCACCATTTTGATTATATTTCCTTATTCTCTCCCCCAGAGAAATGCCGTTTTAATTCTTCCTTCTAAAATAAAGGTAGAAAAAGCCACAACAATCCCTACACTTTTTTTTTTTGTGGTGGTTGTTAAAGAAACAGCCAAAATCCTGAGAAGACACTGTTTGTCTACACATATTACCAATCTTATTTAGCACTGAGGGCGCCGTTTTCCAAATATTACTAACATCAGCCCTCGCTCCGCTGCGGCCGACACTCACCACCATCCATTTTTTAAAATCCTTTTACGTCGATCCTTTCATCCAAACCCATAAACAACCATTTCCTCCCTGCAACAGTGGTTTGAATGGCCCGAAACGTTCAGCCATGCAAGGGCTGAGTCGTGCAAACCCGGAGACTGCAGACTGCGGTGATGGGCAGGGCCACTCCTCCCGCTGCACACGACAGCTGTCCTCATCTACGGTGTGATTTAAGAGGGTTCAGGACCCCGATAAGACCCTGCCCTCGAAGCCAAGACCCTCGAACGGGAGGACAGAGGCGGCCTCAACCCAGCCAGCCAGAGCCAAGCCTTTGGAAAACTGGCTTCTCTCCAGCGGCCAGGAGTGGCCCAGGCTGGGCGCGCGGAGCCGCTCCCAGGTGGGTCTCTGCAGCCGAGGACCGCGGCTCTGGCTCTGGATTCCCCGGGAGGGAGGAGGAAGCGGGAGGAGGACGCGGGTCGGGACTTTGCTCGTCACGATTCACGAAGGAGGGTGGGAAAGAGGGAGGGACTGGAGACAGAAAAAGGAGTGGAATCAGAGAGCTTAGGAAATAAAGAAAGCAAGGAAGCGGAGAGGGGATATGTGGGGAAGGTAATGGGAGGGAAGAAGAATGAGGGTGCAGGGGAGGGTGATGAGGTGCGGAAGGGAAGGATAATGGGCAGCAGGGGGTAAAGGCGAGATGACGGGGGAGGTATGAGTGCCGGGGGTAAAAAGAGGAAAAAGGAACGAAGGAGGGCGGGTGCAGTGAAGGAGAGAAAAATGGAGTTGAAGAAGGGAGAGACGGGGTGAAGGGATGGAGCGATGGGGGTGGGGGGGGTGGAGGTAAAGAGGGGAGAGAGGGATGGGAATAAAGGGGAGGGATGGATGAAGGAGGAGAGATGGGATGAAGACGGGAGGGGTGGATAAAAGGGAAGGGGATGGGGTGGAGAGGAGGGATGGGGGAAGGGTGAGGAATTCGGGAAGAGGAGAAGCGGGCGCGGGCCGCAAGAGGCCGGAGGGACTTTCCTCGGAGGGCGGCGCCGGAATAACCGG
>NW_006441061.1:3665069-3670763 GCF_000325575.1 Pteropus alecto | reverse complement strand
GAGGCGACTTCTGGCTGGTGCCAGAGCCGCGCTCTCCCCCTCACCTCACGCGCCGCGCGCCCCCGGCAACCGCGCGCTCCCCAAGTGCAGGGTCCTAAAGACCCTTCTGCTGCCTTCGCACCTGAATCCTTGGCCACAGGCTACTGACACTCTCCATCGTCCTGAAACCCAGCTATGGTCCTGTCTTTCCTTTCTGGGAGCCTTCCATTTTTTCTCTCGCCTCAAAAAAGGACTCGAAGGCTAGATCTGTTATTAGTAGTACCCACTCCCAGTCACAACATCTCTATCTCTCTGGGTACCTATATCTATAAATCTCCCATTCACTGAACGGTTATGTGTCAAACTCTATGCATCACCTCATTAAATCCTCACAATAATTGGGCATTTTTTAAATCTTCATTTTCAGATTAAAAAAAAGACTCAAAGAATTGAGCACCTATCTATGGCCATGCCACCCTGAACAAGCCCGATCCCATCTAATCTCGGAAGCTAAGCAGGGTCAGACCTGGTTAGTACTTGGATGGGAGACCACCTAGGAAGACCAGGTGCTGTAGGCATAAAAAAAATAAGTGATTGTAAGATGACAAAGTCCTTGCAATTTGTGAGGTCAACCAAGAGTTGCCTCACCTAAATCAATCAATCAATCAATCAATCAATAAGAATTGAGCACCTGACTTGCTCTCAGGCTGTGTATCATTCATTAGCAAATATTTATTGTTCTCTCACCATTGTATGTAAGCCACTATTCTGGGCATTGAAGCTACAGCCATGTACAAGGCAGATTCAGATCCTAGTCTTTGGGCGCTCAAAGTCTAGAAATTTCTAAGTCCCAAATCTGATAAGAATACGCCTCTGGTCTCAGCATCTCCTTCCCAGGGTTCACATTTATCAAAGTGGTCCCAGGTCAGTTTTCGCTGAAATTTCTTTGTTGATGGGGGAGATTACTTTTGAAATATAGGACAGGGCTCACCTCTGGCTTCAAAGAAAAACAAATAAGTAGAGCCCATTAAAAATCAAAAAGGACAGAGAGCTAGTAGTTGTAAAATCAATGAATACTCATTAAGTTTTTTGGAACAGCTTTGTGAGCTAGGTCCTTCTCTTAATAGTATTAAGAAATATAATATTTTACAGATGAGGAAATAGATTCCGAGAAGATAAGTGCATTGCTAATGACAAAGGAAAGATCCAATTCTAGAATCTGAATTCTGCACCATTATTTTATACCGAGCCACAACTAAAGAAGCTGAGGCCTAAAGGAGAACTTTCCCAAGGTCATGCAGTGACCAATGGCTGAGCCAGGACAAGAGGCCACATGTCCTGGTTCAGCCATCTCCTCACCCCTACCCCAAACTACTCCAACAGAACCTTCACATGGCTTCACAGAGAAAGTGTTCTTCTGTCATCTCTTCATGTCTGGGCTCAGCTTTTTACCCTGGGAAGGTATTGATAGCCTCCGGTGCATTCGGAAAAGGAGGAGATGCTTTGTAAGTGTGAGAGGACCTAGGATGCACTTGTGATCCCACATATTCCCTCCTTAGCCAGCTGGCAGGTATCAGCAGAGACCACCCTCAAGGAAACCAGATTCCAGCTGAGGAGACAGACAGAAATCAAGAAGTCACATGCAGCACTGAGTTACTGTTCTAATTAGTGCTGAAGCAGAAGGACAGGGGGCTGTGAGAGTGAATAACAAGGCACCTGACCGGTTGGAGTATGGGGCTGATGCAGTCAGGGCGGGCTTCCTGAGATGAGTAAAAGGTAGCACGAGGGGGGAGTGTCCAATGCAGACATACAAAAGGTACAAAGACCAAGTGCCACAAAGGACTTTGGCTTTTTCAGGAACAAAGAGAGGGCCGGTTTGGCTAAAGGGGAGTCTGAGGGGTAGGGTGGAAAGGACTGCCCCCAGGGGTAGGCCTCACTGCGGGATTCTAGGACTATTGGGTGACCTGGAATCTGCATGAGACCTCCTCAAAGGTCATAACAAATAAAATACAGCAGCTCCTTATTTTTTTGCAGAAAGAAGAACAACAAAAAAAAGAAATCTTTTCCTGCAGATGTGTACCTGAGATGTTTACTAGGAGTGGCAAAAGTCAGAACGGATGTTATTTTAAATAGGGTGATTGAAAGAGCTAGCGGGGTGACAGACTGTGAACTCACTCCAGAACTCCTGACTCTGAAGTGGCAAATTGGAATCTCCCTGCATGGAGAATCCAAGCCCTGGTTCCAGAGCTGACATCTCTGAGCCTTGGTTCTTCATCTGGGAAACAGAGACAATAAAGCTTCTGGGCTTCGCTCACAGGAGCCAGCAGGTAACCTAAACGACAGGGTAAAATTCTCCCTCAGTCATCACACAGTACTACCCTCTGCTCTGTATTCTTTATTTGCATATACGTTTGATAAAGGCCAGACCGCGCAAAGAGCTCTCATGAATTTTCATTGAATTCTCACTACAGCCCCACGAGGTCGGTGCTATTATTACTCCATTTTCCTAGGACGCAGAGAAGTCAAGTTACTTGCCCAAGGTCACACGGCTCTAAGGGCAGACCCCAGTCTCACGCTCCGATTTCCTGGTACCCAGAGGAGAACGTCCACCGCCAAGACGCAGCCGCAGTGCCCTGACCTAAGGAGAGGCTTAGCTGTGTGAACAGCTTTCTGGGAGCGTATCAACAACGAGGACCAGAATCCCTTGGGAGTCTAGACCCTAGCGGGTCCACCTTCCGACGCTCCGCCCAGCCTGAGGGCGGGGCGGGGCTGTGGCCGCAGGATGCTCTAGGCTGGTCTACCGCCCCGCCCGCCTGGTGCGCAGGTGCTCCTGGTACTGCGCATGCGCGGCCTGCAGACTGTGGCGCACTGGGGGTAGGAAGACTCCTACGATTCACGCACCGGTCACGTGACTGCTTGGCCACTGCGTTAGGAACCGCGCAGGTGGAGAAACGGATGCAGAGACCAGCGGGGAGAAGCAGGGGTAAGGCCAGAGAGACAGGGAGCAGCCTGAAGGGACCGAGAGTGGGGAGAGAGAAGAAAACCAGCCAGAATAGGCAGTGGGGCAGACCAGGACGAGGCAGGAGCAACTGGGTGCGGTTGCCTCTACCAGACCCATTGATGCCGGGGACCCACTGTTTTGGGTCCCCAACACACCCAGGGCCTCTTGGAGAGCCCTGAGTCCAGCGTCTGGGCCTCTTCCCCGACAGTTTCTGGCTTGCACGTCCTCTCTTTTGCTTATAAGCAGCATCATCAGCTGCATTTTTCCATGTTCATCTTCACCCCACTTCTCTTGGCTGCTGGACCTTTAGATTTTGCTACATTCTTTTAAAGGCATTTTCTGAAGAATTCAATGAGATAATACCTTGTTAGTTTCTTTCTCTAATACTGAGAACTTAGTAAGGCCCCCAACGAAAGTTAGCTATTAATATCGTTAAAAATGACATGACATGAGGCTGTAAATACAGTTATTTGGTGTCTTACCTTTTTTGCTGCTGTGGATTTATTGACAGAAAATGAAAAAATAATTGTCTTCGCTGCAGCCACCTCTGCCACCCCACCTTCCTACAAAGAGCAGCTGGACGGGAATGTTTGAGTTTGGTACATCCTCCTCTCCAAGAGTGAGTTAACAGTTTCTTTGGGTTTGATGTTAGACTACATTATCAAAAGGCTTTGTTTTCAAAAGCCTAGGCTGGGATCTCAAGCTCAAAGGTTTGTAGGGGCCAGGCAGAGGGGAGTGACACCACAGATGTGGCCAACTGCAAAGCACATGCCTTGCTCACAGGGGGCAGTGCTTACCCTGCTGCTATCAGTGGTTTCCATGTAGCAACTAAAGGTCTTGATTGTAGAAATTCTGTGACATTTTCCATGTTTAAAGGTTCCAGTAGATTAAAAAAAAATTTTAATAACCCCACACTGAACAGACAAAACACATTCATGGGTCACATCCATCCCCCAGGCTACCTGTGTGCAAACCGTAGGAGTCTAATACCTCTTCCCAAAGGAAGAGATTGGATTTCCCCAAGCAGCAGGTTACCAGAGAGGCACTGACTTCCACCTCACTCACATAGAGTCCCCTAGTAGCCAGAGCTTTGGACAGTAGTAGAGGTGTGAATGCCTGGGGACCAAGAACTAGGGCCTCTGGCTTAGCCTGGAAAGCCAGGAGAGACTCCCTCTGCCCAGCCTGGCTCTGGGGTGGCAGACTAGAACCAGCCAATTTTAAGTGGATCGGTGAGCACTGCGGTAGAAGCCTCTGAGAACAGCTGATGTGGGCAGCTCAGTTTTTCAGGGACTCTGAAAGCCCCATAGTCCTGGGACATGCCCAAGAACAAGGAGGGAGCCACCCCAAAATGCCAGATATTAGAAGTCTCAGTGACCTCAGACAATGGGGGCTTAAAGCTGGTTTTATTCAATTTAGAAAAATAAAGAAGTATGACATGTTTTACGCGTAGAGTATCAGAGAAAAATTCATGCCTTTTACAAACTAAATTTTTGTGGGATCCTAGAGGAAGGAGTTTTCATTCTAACTGGGGAAATAGTTTTGTTCAAATGTGTTTCGTTTTTGGCCCAGAAGCTTCATGGAAGACATGGCATTTGAGCTGAGCCCAGAGGCTGAGAAGAAAGAGAAAATCAAATCCAATTAAAGACAAGAGCTTAGACCCATGGTTCCCAAATTGTGTTAGGGTACCCTGGGGTGCAATAGCAAATTAACAGGGGCACAGTGGAGTATTTTAAATTTTGGAGAGAAACAGTAATATATCATCTGTTGGACACTATGAAACGACTTGCTAGAGTAGTTCACAATTCCAACATTAGACTCTATTACATTCCTTTCTATGACATTATATCTTTGTAAAGCCAGATTTTTGGCAATTAATGTGATAAGAATCAAATAACTCATGAAAATTAAGATGGAACAGGAAATGAGAGGGCTGATGTCTGATGTGATTCCAAGGTCTGTGATTCCATATCCCATTAGTAAGTAATGGTGGTTATTTAAAAATTATATTTAAAAGTTTTTTTTATTTTGTTGGTATTATATTTTAAAATGGCTACTAAGTTGTTAAGACATAACATAAGTTGTTAGGTCCTAAAGACTTAATAAACAGTGCTGTTAGGTTTTTCTTTTGGTCTGGGATGTGATGGAAAAATTGCTGACAAAGGCTGCCATGTTTGGGAACCTCTGCCAGGAAGAGTGACAGATGACCTGGGGCTTGAGGAGTGCTCATGTGAAGGGCTCCTGGGGAACACTTTAGTTTTTGCTGAGCAAAGGGAGCAGAGACCAGAAGGAAATAGAAGGGAAAATGGCTGGAGAGGTACAGAGTGAGCCAGGAGTGCAGAAAGATGGGATAGCTGACAGTCCCTCATACCTGAGGGCTCTGAGAAAAATGGACAACACCAATGGATATGGCAATTGAGGGCTTACTGGTTACCTGGGAAAAAGTCAAGGTACAGACAGGTGAGGATTGACTGAGAGGTAAGGAAGGCTGTATTCTAAACTTCTAGAAAAACTGTGAACTTACCGTTCCACAAGAAAGATGGGGAAAAAAAAATCTGGATGAACTATAGGGGATCGTGAGCAAGCAGACTTTTTTGAATAGGGGGAGGCTCTCTTTTCTTAACATTTAAAACACAGAAAAGTAATGAAGCAAATTCCCACATGCCCCTTCCCCTAAAATAAAGAAGAGTTAATGTTTTACTTCAAATTTTGTTTCA
>NW_006441061.1:3645490-3664203 GCF_000325575.1 Pteropus alecto | reverse complement strand
AAAAAAAAAAAAAGAAAAAATAGTTCAGGTGAGGAGGGTGGGGGCGGGAGGGGTCAAACATACTTGAAATGAATAGAAATCACACCTGCCACTTCCTGAGTACCTTTATATGCCAAGTGCTCCATGCACGGTATTTAATCCCTCCCCCCCTCAAATCTTATGAAATGGGTATGGTGATTTACATCTATTTTACTGATGAGAAAACTGAAATACAGCACATCGTGGAACATATAGCAAATTCCTGGCCGAACCAGGTATGTTTGAGCCCAAAGTTTGAATTCTTATCACAGAGCTCTGCGGCACCTCCGGCTCTCAGAGCCTTTTCGAGCCAGACATAAAAATAGACACTTTTTTTTTATATGCATTCCATGCATATGAAGTTTCAAGAACAGTAAATTAATTTGTGACAAGAGAAATCAGGACCACGATTATCTCATGAGGATGGCGGGCAAGGAGTATTTACTGGGAAGAGAGGCAGTGCCCTGGACTTTGGAAGTGTTCTGTGTCTCGATCTGAGGGATGGCGACATGGGTACATATTTATGTAAAAATTCTCACCCTCCTCCAGAAGTGGTGGGACTCAGGGAAAAGAAACCAGAGATGACTCTCAGCGGAACTGGGGATACTGTGAAGCACGGCCCCTTCTAAGGCTCTGTCCCTAATTTTGGTTTGGTCATTGTTTTATTTTCCTTAGGGAGAGCCCCTCCCACCATACTGTTGAAGCTTCAGGCCCCACAGAACCTGGATCTGCCCTGGCTCAGAGGGTGGCTGGGAGGAGGATTGCTCCATCGTTAGATCCAAGGCGGACTGTTACTTAGCAACACCTTAACCCCCATCTCAGCTCATGACACATCCCCCCAGCGCCAGTGTCATGTAAAGTAGACCCCGGAAAGCTCCCAGTAGCCTGAGAAAAGCAGGGATGCCTGGCCCTCCCAACTCAAATTAAACACAGGTTCTTTCTAGCCTTTCCAGCTCCCTCTTCCCTCCCTCTCCTTTTGTCTGTTGTCTTCCCACCTCCACTTTACCCCACTCACCCCTCTCCCTGACAGCAGCCGCCTTCCCACCTTACCCCATGGCAGAGTCAGGACCCACCGCCTTCCCCACCCAAGTGCAGACCCAATACAACTCTTAGCTTCGGGGAGCAGGAGTCATGCGTAGGCTCCAGTCCTGCCTTATTGGGTAGCCCCTGCCAGGCACTTCTTCCTTTTGGGCATCAGTTTCTCCATTGTCCATTTATACATAACCTGGGTCCGAGGCTCCTTATCTTGAATCACACTCGATGTCTTCTTGCTCCTGAGTTAGAAAACAGGTAGACAAGGGGGTCAATCTTGGGGACCTGGCTCCCCTCACCACGACCTGCGCACCCTGGAGACATTTCAGGTGCCTTCCCTTCCCTCGTAGAATAGTGACGGCGATGGGGATAGTGGCGATGATGACAACGACAGGAAGCATATATGGGGAATAATACTCTGTGCCAAGCAGAGGAACAGAGGAGGCAGGCTTTGGGTGGGGTCTGATTGTCCACAAGCTCCATGCTCGCGGCCCAGAAATCTGGGGACCTCCTTGCCCCTCTACACGGGAACTCCCAGCCCTCTCTGATGCTCTGGGCTACTCTTAACCCCCATATCCCTCTCTCCCTTGCAGGCCGTGACCCTTGCTCCAGCTGTTGATAAGCCACCCCCTTAAACACATCACAGTCATGCTCTGTATACACAGAAGAGTTGTTTGAGCAGATGTTTAATATACGAAACAAAAATTGCTATTATTTTGTTGAATAGATCCCCAAGAATCTGAAGCCATCTGTTTGCAGTATCCCACCCTGGGGCCTAAAAATGCTGCCACCTTCTGTGGCGAAAACATGGCCACCCGAGAGCTGTTCAAGCATATTTGTAAACAGTTCTACCCTGTTTCACTGAAAGCTACAAGCAACCCCATGCCCCAACCTGCCCACTGATGGGCCTCATGGACGAGAAGAGACAGAGCATTGAATTCTGCATTCTGGTTTAGAGTTTACTTGGTCCCACCTTGGTGTTTTCTTTGATTCCTTAAAAAGAAGGAGGGAAGGAAGGAAGGAAAGGATGAAAGGAAAGGAAAGGAAGGAGAGGGAGGGAGGGAGGGAGGGAGAGAGGAAGGGAGGGAAGGAAGGAAGGAAGGAAGGAAGGAAGGGAAGGAAAGGAAGGAAGGAAAGAAGGAAAGGAAGGAAGGCAGGCAAAGAAAAGGACCTCTTTTACTCTGAAGATGACTCTCCTGCCATTTGTACTCCTATGAGATCCATGTCTCACCACCCCGCTACCCCTACTGGCCTTCCTCATGCTAAAAGAATGCCGTTTCCTTCCTCAAGAGGCAAGATCAATTCCTCTGCTATTGCTATGCCATCATCATTAGTAATTTCTGTGTTTTCCCCTCTGACTACAGCAGGGAAATCCTGGACAATGCGATTGAAGTATAATGAGGTTTGCTTTTATACATTTTCTTCACTTTTCATTACACAATTAATACAGTATACCGTTATTTTAAAGAATATCTCAAAAAGTAAATGAAAAGAATTCTTTATACTAAAACCCTGTAGGACACAGTTAAAGTTGTGCTCAGATGAACATTCATAGCTTTAAATACTTTTATTATTAATAAAAGACCAAAAATAAGGAATTAAGTATTCAACCTAAGAAATTAGGAAGACAGCAAAAAATAAGAGGGAAAAATAAGATGAAAGCTGGCATTAATAAAATGGGGAAAATACTAAAAGGATAAATAAAATTTGTTAGAAAAAAAACAAATCAAATGAGAAAATCTTAAGTAAAGGCAAGTGTGAGAAAACAAAGCAAAGAGAAAAAGCAAAAATATTCAATAGGAATGAGAAAGGCAATATAAACACAGACAGATATTGTTAAAATAATTATTAAAACTATTATGGTAATAAATAGAATAACAAAAGGAAATAGATGATTTTTTTCTAGCAAAATATAAGCTATCAAAATTGACCCCCAAAATAGAAAATTTTAACAGCCTAAGAACCATGGAGATTAGAAAGATCATTAAAAAGATTGCATTCCAAAATAATGGGACAATCTAACATTAAGTACTTCTTAAGATGACACAATGGAAAATATACAACACCACCTATGTTGTATTCCAGCCCCAAAATGTTCAACCTGAATCTAATCATGAAGAAACAAACAGACAAATCGAAACAAGATTAATGAAGTACAAAAACAAATTAAAGAAGAAAAATGGTGGGATATTCTATAAGACAATTGATTTAGACTCTGAAAAAAATCGAAGTCATAAAAGGAGGTGGAGAGAAGCAGAACGATTCTGGATGAAAAGATTAAAGAGCTATGACAACCAGATTCGCTGAAGGATTCTGGATTAGATCCTAGAGGTTTTTCTTAAAAAGCAGCTAAAAGGACATTATTGAGACAGAGAAATCTGAATAAGATAATGTGCTAGATAATATTATATCTAGTTACTGCTGGTTGGGGTAATGACATTTTCTTGGTCAGGATAATGGGATTTTGTTTATATACAAGAAAGTCCTAAATCTCAGGAGATAGCATTTTTAAAAACTGTAGTTAGGAATGAAGTGTTTGACGTTTTTGTTTCACCTTTCAGATGGTTGAGCAAAGAAAATTTAAGTGTGGTGTGCGTGTGATCCAGAGATGCAGGGCCACTACAGTGATGTAAAGGATTGGTAACAGGGACCAGACCTCATGCAGTCGTGGGTGCTGGTGAAACGGAATGTTCAAGGCCTTGACACCTGCTGGTGACTGGAAAGGAGAGATGGATGTATCATGGGGAGAGCAAGGACAAACTGGGACATCTGTGTCCCTCACCCTCTCCAACTTCAGTGAGACAGCTGACCTGCAAGAGAACTGGTGTCCTTTGCAGAGCTGTACACACACATAGCTGGCCCAGGACTCAGAAGCTAGTCTCCTAGCAGGAACCAGAGAAGTCACAGGCCCTGGTGCTGCCCAAACCAACAAGGCAAGTTAGCAGTCCAGTGACAACCACGTGCCAGCTACAGCAGGGCCTGAGGCCCTCCGCCCAAGCACAAAGCATAAAAAACGGCTGCTCCTTCTAGACCTTGAGCACATTTATTTTGTGGCCAACCCAACTTGGAATCACACAGGAAAGAGAATTCTAGGAAACTAGGTTCCAGCTAAGTTCATACAGTACAAAGTGGAGCAGGAGTGAGTGTGTGTGTGTGTGTGTGTGTGTGTGTGTGTGTGTGTGTGTGTAGAGAGAACACACAAATGTGATAAACTGTTAACAGTTGGTGAACCTAGCTAAAGAGTGCTCAACTTTTCTGTAGATTTAAATTTTTAATAAAAAGTTGGAGGTAGAAAGAGGCACCAAGCCCAGATGGTTTTACAACTGAGTTTTATACAGTCTTTAAAGATCAGATTATGCTTATGTTATACAAACTATTATAGATCATGGGAAAATGTAGAAAGTTCCCGATCCATTTTACTAACATTACTCTAGACCATTTTTACTTTTGGGTTCCCTCCCTCACCCCCAGGAATAAGAGACTTCGTCACTAGAGATGCAGTCAACTTAATTCATTACATAAACAAATTAAAGAAGAAAAAGCAGAAATAACTTCTCAGCCAGAAAAAAATAGTTAAGCATTGAGCGAGTGCTCGTACCATGCTATACACAATAGGCAGACCATAACTTCAGCAACTCACAAGTTTCTTGTAATGGAGTGTTCAATCAATCAGAGGATGCTGTAAGAGAAACACTGATTGGATGCTTAATTGAAAATAATTACATTCCAAACGTCGTGTCAAGAAGAGGCCAAATGAGAACTCAGGGTTGAGATATTTGAGCTAGAAATGAATTGTGAGCTCCTAGCCCTTTACAGATAGGAAAGCCGAGGCCCAGAAAGGATAAAGGACTTATCTGCCTTCGCAGACTGTCCACTCGGCCAAGTCTGCATCTACTTTAAATAATTCCGCAAATCCAGAAAGCAAAGGCCCAGAGGAGATTTATTTGCCAAAACCAGACAGACCCCACCCCCTGCAGGCAGAGGGCGGAACAGCAGGGCCCTGAGAGCCAGGACTAGGGTAATGGGATCAGAATTTTTCCTTTTGCCCCAAGCTCAATCAACACAATACTGTGACGAATCCTGGTTTTGTTTAAAATATTCATAGTTTGCTCATAATGGAAATGTCGGCATTAGTTTTGATTTAAAAAAATATTACATTAAACAATGATGTGTCTCGACTACTAAGGTTTTTGGCACATAGCCCCTATTAAATTTTGCACCCTAGACTAGAATCTCGCTTGTCTTCTAGTCCCATCGCCTTATATTCCTAAAACCTGGAATCTTCATCCTCATCTTCATTTCCGCCTCCAACCCAGCACTGGCATCTCATCAGAGGACCTCACCTCTTCCGTAAGAACATAGGCAAGAACCCTCCTTTCCTCTTTACTTCCTCCCCTTCCTTCCCTTCTCTTCCCTTCCCCTCCCAGCTCCTCTATGCCAGGTGCTGTACTAAATATACAAGGGGCATCTTGGGCGTCAGGCAGATGTCAAGTAAGGAGGCATCCAGAAAATGTAATAAAGTGTTCCAAGAAGAAGGATTGCATCTGGGATCATGGGAGGAAAAGAGTCTGGATGGGTTCTGTTCCAGTTCCCATCCATACCTATTGCCACATCTATGTCTGGCCCACATGTAATAAGTTCTCAAGCACTTACTACGTGCCCAGCAATGTTCCGCAAGCATTAGACACCCTTGTGATAGAGGTACCGCTTTTATCTTCATGACCAATGAGGAATGAGGCTCAGCGTTGTAAAGTCATTTACTCAAAGCTCCACCGCCGGGAAATGGCAGAGCAATGCTTTGAACTGAAGTCTGCCTAACTCAACGCCCATTCTTGTAATCTAGGCCACGTTTGTTCATTCAACAAATATTTTTGCATGCCTGCTATGTGACAAGACCTGTTTTAGGTGCCAGGGATATAGCAGTGAAAAAAATGGTTAAACACCGCTGCCCCCTGCCCACACACACACACCAGGCAGCATTTACTTTGGTGAGGAGATAAGCAATAAACACGTAATTAAACAAACAAGATAATTTCAGGTAATAAAAAGTGTTATGAAAAAGACTAAAGCAGGTAATGGGACAGAGCATCTGGGTTGTCAGGAAGCCTTTCCGAGATGAGACCTAGATGCTAAGGCATCTACCAAGTGGATATTGGGAGAAAAGTGTTCCAGACAGAGGGAACAGGGCGTGCAAAGGCCCTTGGGGTAGGAGTAAGATGGGCACATTTATGGAGCAGACATATTGGTGTGGCTGGAACACAGTGAATTGAAGAGGTCGGTCTGGGGCCAGGTCATGTAGGGCTTAGTGTGTATGCCGTGATAAGGAACCTGTATTTTATTCTGACAACAATGGAAAGTCACTGAAGGGATTTAAGCAGGAAGGTGATGAGACGTGAGTCACAATTTTAAAAGATCACTTGAGTCTATGGTTTCTCAACGTTGGCGCTATTGACATTGTGGGCCGAAAGATTCTTAGTTCTGGAGGCTGTCCTGTGCACTGCAGGATGTTTATTAACATCCCTGGCCTCTACCTACTAGTTGGCATTTATACTCCCAGTTGTAACAACCCTAAGTGTCTGCAGACATTGTCAAAATGTCCCCTGGAGGGCAAAAATGGCTCCCATTTGAGAATGACTGCCGTAGTCATAAAAACAAGGAAGGGCTGCGGAAATGCTCCCGGTCGGCAGAGCCTGCAGAGACGTGGCAGCCAAGTGCCATCCCTGATTTTAGACTAGATCCTCTATGGGAGAGGGAAGATGCTCCACAGGGTGCTATTGGGTCAGTTAATAAAAAAAGAATGTGAACGGTAGACTGAATAAAAGTATCGAATCAATATTAATTCTACCCAAGTTGAAAACTGTACTGTAGTCATACAAGAGAGTATTCTTGTGCTTGGGAATAGGGATGTGTTTAGGGGTAAAAAATCATGACGTGTAGAGTCTACACTCAAATGATTCAGAAGGAATTATATACATACATACATGTAATATGTAAATGTTACATATATGTATGTATATAAAATACCATGTTATGTGTATGTACAAGTGTGTGTATATAGATAGATATATAGAATCCCATGATATAAAATAATAGTTTAATCTGAGTAAAGGGTCTACAAGTGTGCTCTTTGTACTATTTTTATTCTTACAACTTTTCCGTAAGTTGGAAATTATTTCCAAAAAAAAAAAGTTTAAAAAATCGCTCTACTCTCACCTGTGACCGGTGGACCGCAGATTGGTACAGCCCCTTTGGAAAGCGACACGGCAGTAATTGCAGAGGCCACAGCCCTGCCTGCCTTGTGACCCAGCACTGCCACTTCTGGGCACGTACCAGAAACGAGTGCGTGTCGACCGAAAGACTTGTACCGGAAGGCACACAGCAGTCTATTTTTAATAGCCTCAAACTGGAAGCAACTCAAATATTCCTCAATAGTAGAAAGAATAAATTAACACACACAATGGAATAGTGCCCAGCCATGAAAATGACAACGTGTCAGTACACACACCGTGGGGAAAAACTCAAAGATACACTTAGTGTAATAAGCCCGACACAAAAGACGACACATTATGTGGTCAGCTTCATTTCTTTGCAGCTTAACAACAGGCTGAACTGGCCTATGGTGATAGAAATTAGAATATTGGTAAACTTTGGGGCAAAGGGTTTCCGGAGCTGGAAATTGTTCTGTATCTTGATCTGGGTGGGTGTTACGTGGGTGATTACATGTACAAAAATGTATCGAGCTGTGCACTGAAGATTTGTGCCATTTACTGTATATAACTTAAATAAATAAGTAAGTAAAAAAGATTACCGTGGCATCTGTGTAGAGACCAGAGCAGTGGTCCAGACAGACAGCAGAGGAACCAGTTGGGAGGCTGTGACAAAGACCGGAGGGGAGAATAGAGGGAGGATCAGCCTGGAGCGGCTGCAGGGTGAGACGTGGCGAAAGGGGAGTGAAATGACAGAAGGGGGGTCCGGAGGGTGAGCCCTGGTTGAACAATTGGAAAGGTGGTAATGTCGGTGACTGAGATGGGAGGTTTGGGGGAGGAGGGGGACGGCTGGATCCTTTTCCTGTCTCCATTTCCCCAAGCTCTGCAGGAGTCTGATTTCCCTCTGGTCACCACCAGGGGGCAATGCGTTCCTTCCTGGCTAACCCGTCAGGCAGCCTGAATCCTACGCTGGAGCATCTCCCCCTGGGGGCAGCTGTGGAGCATGGTGCCTGGGTGGCCTCTGAGTCACCCACAGACACTGTGCCCCTTGCAGAAGAACCTTGTAGGATGAGGAGAGAAGAACATTAAATCCTAAAGTCCTGGAATCTGAAAATAGTGAATCCAGCCCTTGCACGGTTCCCCTGTATGCTCAGGATGGAGCCAGGCCCCTTAAGATACTCACGAGGTCTTGCTGCCAGCACCTCGCCTGCCCCCAGTGAACCCCAGCCCTGCGGGAGGGGAGAGATGGGCTCCCAGCAAGTGCCCCCTCTTGCACACATGCTGTTTTTTCAAACTGATCCTCTTTCATCCGGGCATCCCACACATCCCTCAGGGATCACTTCCTCCAGGACCCACCCTTTCCTGACCCAAAATGTGGGTTAGGCTTGCCCCCTCTACTTCTCACATCATAGCCCTTTCTCCCTAAATTATATTAGTCAATCTACCTGTTTGACTCCTCAGCTCATCTGTGGCTTTGAATGGCAGACCAGGGCTGGGCGGGGACCCCAAGAATATTTGTTGAATGAATGAAAAATAAATAAATGAATGAGTGAGTAAATCCGGGGTTGTACGAGGATGGCATCTAAGTTAATCCACCTCAAGTTTTGAAGTCAAAGAGACCTAGGTTCAAGTACTACCACTTGTGAGCTGTGTGACCTTGGCAACTGTCTTAACCTCTCTGGGTCCCAGTCTCTTATCTACTTATCACACTTGTACAGATTCAGTGATATGATGCATGTCAATCCCTTAACCTAAAATCTGCACTTAATATATGCTCAATAAAAATGAGGATTTTTTTTTTTTTTGGTGGTTAAAAAATGTAAATATGTGTGTATGTTCAATTGTATCTGTTTGTGGTATGCAATAAACTGTTAGCTAATGCCAGGGAATGAAATTGAGAGAATAAGGTAAATTTTTTTTTTATTCAATGCTTTATACACTTCTGCAATTGCATGCCTTACCTTAAGCATATTTTACTTTTCTAATAACACAAAGTTTAAAGGAAAAATGAAGTCCGATAAGCGTTTGAAAGAATGCAGAACACGAGTCATTAGTCATGAGAGAAATGCAAAACAAAACCACGTGAGACACCACTGCTCATCACCAGGAAGGCTTAAATTAAAAGGCCAAATGATAACAGATATTGGCAAGAATGTGGAGCAACTGGAACTCACCGGCATCATTGGTGGGAGTGTAAAATGGCACAACCATTCTGGAAAAAATGCTTGGCAGTTTCGAGTAATAAGCCATACTTCCCCTATGAACCAGAAATTCCACTCCTCCTATGACTCAGGCACAAGGAGAAATGAAAACGCGTGCCCACAAAAAGACTTGTACACAAATGTCCTTGGCATCTTTATAATAACAGGAGGATGGATAAATACTTCGCGATGGATTCTTAAGTGGAATACTATAGTAGAGCAATAAAAGGAATGACCTGCTGGTATCGGCAGCAAGATAAATTAATGTCGGAGACATAATGTTGAGCAAAAGAAGCCAGACACTAAAGAAAAGATATGGCATTGTAGTTGAATTCCATTTGTATGAAGTTCTAGGACAAACAAAACAGATGCATGGTGATGATAGTGGTTCCCTTTGCGAGTATATGGCCTGGCATAGGAGAACATTCTTGGGTACTGGAAATATTTCATATTATGATCTAGGTGATGATTACATCTGTGTATACAGAAAAAAATTCATTAAGCTATACATAATTGTTCACAACAGTTTTATTTGTAATAGCGCAAAACTGGGAACGACTCAAATGGCCATCAATCGGTGAATGGTTAAAGAAACTGTGGTACATCCATACAGTGTACTATAAGCCAGCAATAAAAAGAAATGCACTATTAATACACACGACACTACGGATGAATCTCAAAATAACGATACTGAGTTTTTTAGAAAGTCAGACAAAAGAGAGTCATACCGTATGATTCATTTATATAAAATTCCAGAAAATGCAAACTAATCTACAGTGGTGGAAATCAGATCAGTTGTTGCCTGCAACATGCTGTATGTGGAAGAGGAAAGGAAAAGTTACAAAAGACCAGGGGAAAGTCTGGGGTGTGACGGTTCCTTATCTTTATCGTAGTGATGGTTTGCAGGTGTATTCTGAAATCATCAAAATGTACACTTTAAATATGTGCCGTGTATTATGTGTTAATTATACTTAATAGAGCTACAAAAACATTTTTAAAAAACTCATTGAGAATTGTGCATTCAATGTATGTAAATTAGACTTCAACAAACAAAAGACAAAGAAAAGGAAGAATCTGCCCGCCTGACCCTATTTCCCAGATTGACACTTCCGGTCCCGTCCGGGTCCCGCGGGATCCTTCTTTCTCGCTTGGAGCAGCCCCCAGAGAATTTCTACAAGTCAGAGCTCCACAGCTCAGCTGGCTCACCTGGGATACACAGCTTCCTTACAGCAAACCTGTTCCATCCCTCATGGCCCGGCTCCAACGCTACCTCTTCCACCGAGAAGCTGTCCTGCTTCCTGCCATCCCCTCCCAGCTTAGGGCTCTCAAGGCCCTTGGTTCAAACCTCCATCATGGCACTGGCCACTGTCCACCCTGTATCATCAGAATTAGAATCCGTTTGAGATCCACCTGTCTTCCACCCTAAATGCTGACAACCATCATTAGAGCAGATACCATTTGATGAGTGTGTCAGGCCCTGGGCCAAGGGCGGGACATGGTTAATTTCATTGCCTCCCTACAACAGCTAGGATGATAGGGACGATTAGCTTTATTTTACAAAAACTGAGACCAGATGGTGAGAGCCAGTCAGAGCCAGTTTTCACCGATGGGAGGGACGGTTGGATTACATCCAGACTCCTCTCCTGTTTACCTTGAGGGTACAGGGGCTTTCCCAGTTGGCGGAGAGGAAGGAGTTCTTCAGAGTTACAGGACCATACCTTACAGGAAGAAAGGTGGGTTACTTAAAGTAAAAGGAATTACCTTCGCGTTTTCCAGAGAAGGAAATACTTGGAGAAAGTAGGCAGCCTGGGTAGAGAAAAGGGATAAGAGAGGGCTTTTTGGGGGGCTTTATATTCTTCTGATTATACGGCCTCACGCTCGCAGACGTGGGTCTTTGGTGTCGCGGTGGAGAGGGAAGGCTCCTCATTAAAGAACCCAGACATCTTGTTCCACCCGGCTCTGCCGGTGCCTAGGTGGGGAGCAGCAAAAATATCTGTGTGTCAGATATTCGCCATCTGCCCTCCCAGTGGGGAGTAGGGCATTGGAGTGAGGCAGACCCAGGTTGGAAAACGGGCTTTCTGACTTCCCATTCTCGTGACTGCCCTCATCAATCTGAGCTTGCATCTCCTCATCTGCAAAATGGGGATGATAATAGTGCCGCCCTCATGGGGATGGTCAGGAAGATAACACGTCCAAAGGCCTGGTGTGTGCTGGGCACGCAGGAGCCACTGGGTGTGATACCCATGTTATTGCCATCATTATTACTAGGTGATGAAGATAAACATCAGCAATGTCCCTGGTCTGGGAGGGTTCAAATCCAGTGAGACAAGATATCGTAAAACCACTGTGAACCTTGGGAAGTACTTCCGAAGGCAGCACGATCCACTTCATAGTGCAGGGATCTCAGCGCTGGATTCGAGGGTGCGTGGAGGATTTTGACCCAGGGCAGGACTGGCCACCTCGGAAGAATGCTTAGCATCTCTGACCTTTGGGCGCTACATGCCGGTGGGCCCCTCCCCCACCCCCACGGACACCAGCCATAGAGATGCTTACAAACCTCCACACCCCCCACCACGCGCGCGCACCCACACGTTCCCCGATGCCCCCTGGGAGGCGGTGCCGCCCCTGCAGCTCCCTCCAGCTCAGGGCTCCCTGCCCCAGCCCACAGGTCAAACCCTCTGCCAGGGTGACCGCTGGACTGAGTGACAGGGATCGAGTCCAGCCCACGCTCCGTTTGCCAAGCCAGCTGGGGCCCTGGCGAGAGACTGTTGTCATTGACTTCGCCAGTTCTCACAGAGGCGCCGCTTGGGGTGGGACATTTCTCTCCCTCCGCCTTGCCCACCTTCCCCTTGGACCTTCTCTCAGCTCCTCCCCCACGCAATGGCTTCTGTCCTCCAAGCTCTGCCCCCTAGGCGGGTGGGAACCGCATCTCTGTCACCCCTGGCACACTTAGGCACTCAGAACCCAGGATTATTCTCATTCTTCCCAGAAGGCCCGGAGGACAGAAATTAGTAAGAACCGGAGAGAGGAAGAAGGGCCGGGCTGGGGTGGAGGTGGCCCCACCCCCAACAGTCCCGGCCCAGCCTCACCGCAAACTTAGTCACCCACAGAGCTGGAGAGGCTAACACTACCATCCTAGCCAGGCTGAGTCACCAGCTGGTGAGGGGTGGCTTCGGCCCAGCAGGAAACCAAGCCTGACATGGAAGGGATGGGTGGGGGTTGCCTGAAACCCCTCCTGGCTGGCCGCGGAGGAACTGGGAATGGCTGTCAATACTGGTCAGCAGCGCTGGCGGGGAAGTCAGGAACCTGGCCAGGCTCAGGGGCTCTGCTCCTCACTCTAGAGCCTCTCACTCTGGAGGGCGGGATGAGATGGGAGGTAAGACTTGTGTACAAGTCACCACAATACAAGGAGTTCTTGACAAGGGACACATGACCGGCACATGGTAAGTGCCAGGAGAACACTGGCTGCTATAATCATTTTATCAGGGCAATTTGTCGCCCTGTGTCAAAAGCCTCAAAAGGAAGTTTGTACCAGCAATTCCACTTCTAAATTAGTTGATCTAATTTAGAAAATAAGCATCTAGTCATAGGTAAATAGTTTAATGGACCATACAATGGAATATTAAGCAGCCATTAAAAATGAGTAGAACTAAGAATTCATTAGCATGAAAAGAAGGTCCTATTATGTTGCTAAGTGAAAAATAACAACAGTTGGGTAAGCAGTGGACATAGCAGAGAATCCCATTTCGCAACTGAGAGCTAGATGGACGCAGAAGATTGAGTCTAGTAGGATGAGGATGACATGTTGTAGCTTTAAAGCAGGCCGAGCTGTGTGTGGGTTTTATCTTGACCTCTGACTTGCTGCGTGACCTTGGCTGGGTCACTTAACCTCACTGAGCCTCGGTTTTCTCTCCTGTAAAGAGGGAAGGAGACCCACGAAAGGGTCTCTTTCACAGAGCCATGGTGAAAATAAGAGAGGCAGAGGGTGTAAGCCCAGAGCTGGGTACAGCACGAGCCTGCAATGGGTGGCAGATTTGGTTGTTTTTATCATCCCTTTGTGATTATTTTTCATGCTCTGCTTATTTGCTGGCACTTCTACACCCCGTTGTCTGACTTTGGTGTTGCTGGGTCCAACTTGGAGTCATGACCTGGGGAGCTGGTGAGAGCTTCCTTCGTGGAGGTGCTCCCTGCATGGCAGGGACGCTACAGAACAGACTTAAAACGGGGAGTGGAGTGGGCGTGGCCACTGCAGACATGAGCTGGCTGAGTCACAGGGGCCAGGTGGCTGCCCACTGTCACTGTCCCCTCCAGTGCCCAGGATAGCATTCTGGACATTGCAGGTGCTCGCTCAAGCTCCCATTACATCTGACACTAGGAATGTCATGTGGAATGAAGACAGTCCTTGTCATCAGAGAAGATCTATTTAAACAAATAACTACATACAAGATAAAATAATTGTGCTGAAGGAGAGTACAGGGTGCTGGGGGAGGTGAGGACAGGAAAAGCCTCTCTGATGAAGGGTGGTTTTAGCTGAGGTCTGAAAAATGAATGGGGCTTGGTGGGGCAAAATGGAGAAAGGGGATCAGCATGTGTAAGCCCTGACACAGGAGGGAGCATGGATAGTTTGAGGATGTGAAAGGTCATTTTGGCCAGAGAAGGGCGAGGGGAAGGGGGGCGGGCAAAGGAGAGGCTAGCAGGCGCACCAATGCCACGTTTAGGGTCTGGGTCTGACTTTACCTCAAGAATGGTAAGACCCACAGAAGGTTTTGAAGCCTGGGAATGACATGGTCATATTTGCGTTGTAAAACATTCCACTTGGCTGCCCAGTGAAGAACAAATGGGAGGCAGGAGGCTGGAGGCAGGAGGCCCAGTCGGGCTGGGCAGTCGACCAGGATGGCAATCATGGGGCCTGGCCTGGGGCGTGGCTGTAGAGCTGGCCAACGGAGGAACGAGAAGGTAGTTTAGCAGCCGGAGGCCAGGTGACAGATGGAGCAGGCTGTGAGCTGTGGCTCTTTTACCACCACCCAACAATTAATAAAGAGGGGCGTTTCAGGCGGGGTGCCAGGGTCCCTTCCACACAACGGGCCATGCCAACGGGGTAAACAGCAGTGGACACATGATATTTCTTAAAGACAAAATCCTAATTCATTCACACTCCCTGTTGTTTACCTGAGGTGTTTGTTTTTTATTTCTCCTGGGCTATTTCAGGTCTGACAGGTTTGAGGGCAGAGCAGAGCTGGGGCTCAGAGCCAACTGGAAGGGAGAGGGACCAATGGGTCAAGGGAGGTTTCTCCTCCTTCCGACAAGACTGGGAAGGGTCCTGGCCTGGGACCCCCGTTGGCTGTTCTGGGACAAATCCCCTCCCTTCTCCCGGCCTATGTCTAAGCACTGGGCCCAACCTTCTGAATCCTCCCTTTCAAAGTGAAATGCTATTATTCTTCACCTTTGGGTCCTTCTTTCTAAATGTGCTTTAGGGTGGGGTGGGGTGGGGCGGCCCTGCAGAGAGGCGGGTTGGCAGAAGCCACTTCCTGGCAAAGGACTGATGAATCAGGGGCTGTAGGTGGCATTCTCTGCCCGGGAGGGGACAGGCCCAGCAGGTGGGCAGGGTAACCTTCCCTTCCTGCTCCCGGATCTGGATGGTTTTTATACTTTGTCCACACACCTGGTATCTTCCACCAGGCTCTGGGGTCTGGGCCAAGAAAAGGGTGTAGGAGATCCTGGTGGGTAGGGATGGCATTCAGAGACCTAGAAAAAGAACAGAGATGCCCCTGCCCCCTGCACACACACACTGCCTCACAGAGTTGAGAAATTTTTCCTTTCGAAGGAACTCTTAAAGATAAAAGAAAAAAAAAAGACATTCCAGTAGAAAGCAAGCAGAGGACACAAAAAAACACAAACAAACCACGAACAGCCAATAAATGTATAAAAAAAGGCTTTAATTACTCAGAACTAAAAACCGAACATCAAAACAGCGTCAAGGATCAGGGCAGGGGTTCTCCACCTTTCAGAGTTAAGAAATTCTTCTGCTGTCTGACTTTCTGGAGTTCTTTTCCTCATATGGTGCTGACGACTATATTCATTTTTCTTTCCCTCAAAAATGTAATTCTTCCCCCACCCAAAGGTCATAACTGGCCTGATTTAATAACATTAATTAGCGGGATGCTGACAACTTTTTTTTTTCTTTTTAAAAATTTATTTATTTTTTTTGGTGCCATTGGTTAACAAAATCTGATAAGTTTCAGCTATACATTTTATTTATTTATTTGTTTGTTTGTTTGTTTGTTTGTTTATTTATGTAGGCGAGGCAACCCTTGGTTGACCTCACAGACTACAAGGACCTTGTCAGCTTACAATCCTTTATTTTTTATTTTTTTTACGTACCTACACTAGGATGTCTCCCATCCAAGTACTAACCAGGCCCCACCCTGCTTAGCTTCCGAGATCAGACGGGATCAGGCTTGTTCAGCTGTGCATTTTAACAGTAAGGCATATATATATATATTTACATTGTGTGTTCACCTTCTACAGTTAGATTTCTTCCTGTCACCACATATTTGTCCCGGATGCTGACAACTTTTAAAGCACTTTACAATCTTCCCAGGATAAAGTAAAAAACTCTTATGTTCTGGGAGCCTGAGGAGCCTCCCACTGGTCCCACCCATTCATGGCACAGACTCCTCTCTCCTCTTCCCTGAGGAGTCTCAGAATAGCACCCTGGCCCCCGGGGCCCCTAAGGACTTGTCTCACTTGACACCTTTACCTGGCATGCCCCCTCCATGCCTACCTATCCAGTGTTTCAATAAGGATTGCTACGTGCATACGATAGAATATCATCTTTTAAAAATCCTCATAATTGGTGATTCTTCCTGCCGGGGAGCTGTGAAGACAGCACAGACGAGGCAGCGAACACCTTTGGCACCACACCTGGCACGGTACACGCTCCGAAAATGGCAGCTATTCCTGGATTTTCACAAAGGCGGCTTCTTCTTGCCGATCGGGTTTCAAAGCGTCACCTCCTCAGAGAAGCCTTTCTAGACTACCTTTCTAGGTGTCACCCCCATACCTGTCACTCTACTCTCTCATTTATTTTATTATCTTAATGTTTATCACTCTCCAAAGCCGTGTTCTTTATTTGCTGACTTTCTCTCTCCAGCATGAGAACGTAATCTCTGCAAGGGCAAAGGCCTTGACTATCTTGCATACTGATAAATCTCCATTACCTACAATGTGACACCTGACACACGGCAGGTGCTCCATATATCTATTCCATTTTAAAATTAACTTTATTAAAGTATAATTTACATACAATAAAATTCATCCATTTTCAGTTGTATAGTTTGAGTTTTGTCTCCTGTACTCTGTGTGACCTGACCATCACCCCAGTTAACGTATAGAACATTCTCATCCTCCCCAAAGGGTCCCTCTGGATTTCTTTGCAGTCATTTCCCTTCCCATCCCCAGATAATACAGTGTGTGTGTGTGTGTGTGTGTGTGTGTGTGTGAAATGAATGAAGGGACCAGCCCCAAGGTCTTGGGGAAGCTATCCACATGCGCGTACAGCACCCAACAGCTTACAATGCCTTTTCATTCACCTCTCACATATGAGGTCATGGATTCTCAGAGTGGCAAGGTGACATGTAGCAGAGGGCCTCCAAAGCCAAGTGGGAGGGTCCCTGGGCTATGGGCCTGGCATGCTGGCAAGTTTGTGGGTGCTCCAGGCTCATAGGCCTAGGTGCACCGTGAGGGCTGGCCAAAGGCTGCCTGTGGCCCCACCTCTACCTTAATTTTCCCAGGCTTCCAGCCTGGCTGAGGAGATACCCTGGGGTGCCCAGATGCCAGCTACTCCAGCTATCCCCTCCCAGGGCAGAGCAGGCCTTTTCAGGCCCTATAGTTTGGGCCATAGTAGCGTCACTTGCTTCTGGTTGCTCAAAGAGAACCAGGCACTGGCTGTCGGGAAATTTGGCCTCTGGCTGGGTTCTGTCTCTGCCTTGCTGTGTGACTTTGTCAAGTCACTTTCCCTCTCTGGGACTCAGTTTCATTCTCGATAAAAGGAAACTAGTAATTGCTGTCAGCTTGACTTCAACTCTACCTGATGACTCTGCTCATGATTACATCCTGCTCTTCAAAGACCGTGCCATCCTCATTCCCTGGAATGCCGTCCCCTGGAATCTGCTGTCGAAATTCTGGTTTTTCAACTTGTAGTTCTGGTACTACTCTCTCTGTGATTTTCCTCAAAACAGAATGTTCTGCTCCTTCCTCAAGCTTCGATACGCTCTTGAGAGACCGCGATGAATAATGGAATGGTGGGTTCTGTTTATTGAGATGAGCAATCCTGTGCCAGCCACTTTGTTATCTCATTTAATCCACATAACAAAGCGTCATTCGTCTCATTTGACAGAACAGGAAACTGAGGTTCAGAGTAATGCCACTTGTCCCTGGTCAAAGGGCAGGCAGGACAGCTTGAACGTCCCCTTGTTTTACCCCCAGCATCTTGCAGAGGGCCCAGTAAGCAGAAGGTGTTTATTGCCTGTTTGCTGAATGCCCTGTAAGCCACTGGATTCATGAATGAGTGCCCACATCACATTAATCAACTTCGAACCTGCCTTCCGTGGTATTGACAGGGCCGAAGTATCTGAGTTCAGTGATGTTAACTTTTATTACCATCATTTTCTACCTATGTCGCAGGTACAGTTAGCTGTTTAAATACACGGTGGGATGCATGGAGGAGTGGTGAGTGCTCAGTCCCTGGGGCAAGCAAGAAGAAACCAGATGACTCTTGGGGTGCAGTACAGGAAGTCTGAGCATTAGCGGCCAAGGAAGGCCTCTGCCACCCCAGTCCATGACCTGGGAACCTGGTTGTTAACCTGTCTACCCTACCGGCTTGGGAGGTCCTGAGGGTAGGATTAAAATACATTTCCCTGATCCACCCAAGGGCAGCCCTGCAGGCCTGGCACCCCTGACTCCCTGGGTTTTGAATCTGAGTCTTATACAAACTGCAAAGTGCTATTATTTTTTCCGTTCTTTGCTCCTCTTGAGTGAAATACCCTTATGTTGAGCCTGAGGAACGTCCGCCTGGCACTGGGACCAGGAATGACTTTGGGCCTGAGCCCTCCCGGCCACCTCCCCTTTCCCTGCACTATCGTGCAAGACAGGCGGGCACACCTTCTGGGCAGGTCGGTTCAAGGCCAGGAGACTTCCTGAGAGTGGGCGGTGGCGGGGTGGGCCTGGGGGCAGGGGGGGCCTGGGGGCAGGGGGG
>NW_006441061.1:3645113-3645448 GCF_000325575.1 Pteropus alecto | reverse complement strand
GCAGCAGAGGACAGGAGGAGTCGGCCACGAACTGAGTTCCCACACGTCGGCCTAGCGTCCCCTACCAGTCCTCCTGGGCGTGATTCAATTCCCGAGCCGGGAGGGAAGGGGGGGCACTCCAGGGCACTTCGCCCCCGTTCTTTCAGATACCCCCACCAGCCCCATCTCTGTCATCGGTTCGGTCCCGGTCCGGTGGGCCTCTCTACGTCTCTCTCGGGTCTCTCTTTCTCGGACCTAGTCTTTGTCTGTCTCGAGGGCGGTCCGGGAGTCCGGTCTCCCGGCCCCGCCCCCCACCAAGGCGAGGAGGGGGCGGGGCTCTGCCCGGGGGCGGGGCC